>NC_052667.1:19507845-19805345 GCF_016802725.1 Solenopsis invicta
AAATTGAGGTCAAATTTGAACTTTTTCAAAAAAGGCACTGTATGTTTCATTTCATGTTGTAGGACAAGCTTATAAAATATACAGAATTTTTGAAGACTTTCAAACTTTTCTACCTATATATAAATTCAAGAAATGTGTTGTATAACAGTACAAAATATTAGCTAAGAAAGTAGACAATGTAGTTAATAATAATTGATCTTCGGCAATTTCCGACAATTTCCGGCAGGATAGCAATCGATTTGTAACGAAACACTCCAAATCTGGCAACCATGCAAGCAATCCGATGGTGCTAGTGAAAATTACGTCATGACGGGGACAGTTAAAAAATTCAAAGTTTAAATCGAAAAAACACGTGACATTGTATACACGAGACAGGTCACTATGCTACATGTATGCATTTTGATGATACACAATGTGATACACTACGTTTTGGCGTGAAAAATATACACAATGTGATACACTATGTTTTGGCGTGAAAAGTATAGAATATATTCTAAAAATCTTATGTTTAATAGCAAAAATATCAGACGCCAATCATTACATATGTATAACAGATCGAGCGACCCATCTCGCGAATGTCTGCGATATCAAGCGTTTCCCGATTTAAACTCATTTTTCTGTTCCCGTTATATGAAATAATTTTAACTAGTGCCATCGTATTACTCGTTTCAAAAACTATAATTTCCCCGAGCATAGCAAAAAGAGGCCATTTCGTAACCTTTTTTTTATGTCAAAATTATTATATGTACTTATTGACAGTAAAAGTTATAAGTATTAAAGAAAAATTGACAGAACCATTCAATAATCATTACATTGGACGTCTTAAATTAAGACGTCTTTTAGTGTTTAAGACGTTTTTAGAACGTCTTTTTATAATTAAGACATCTTGAGACTTCTTTTGAGTGTAATATTTCTTTTATGTATCATTCAAGAATTGTTTTTTGGCATGTGTGTTATTTGGGCGAAAGCTGTTGAAATGCCTATAAAAAATTTCATAATATTGTATTTAATTCTGAACATTTAGTCAAATTAATTAAAAGTATTAACTCCAAATCTGAAGTCGTAAAAAATGTACAATGAAATAGAACATCTATTATATAATAAAAAATGTAACAGCTTTTGAAGAGATGACCAATGCTAAATTCAACATTTTTAAATTTTTGCTAATAGTAAACAAAAATACAGCTGTATAAAAAATTTAGCCATAGTTGCAAGGTTTGCAGAAATTTTTAAAATAAATGATATATTTGTGACTCTGCTACCTGTTGCAAATAATTCTGCAGCATACATAGCATTAAAATTTTTTTCAATAAATTTAAAACATAACTCGTTAAAATTTTTTCAACAAGTTTAAATGCAATTAAAAATATTAGAAGCTTTGGAGCTGAGGGAACTAATACAATGATACATCATTCTTTAAAAACTATGTTAACTAATAATGTACCTGGACTTTTTGTATTAAAACGTACTTGCCATTTGTTAGCTTTTCCTTACAGAATATAATACTGAAGAATATAATACTGACAGTATTAAATTAGCCAGTAATTTAAATAATATGTTACTTATTTTGAGCATTAAAAGTACTAACAACAGTATTTTTAAGTTACCCAAAATATATTACTTAAATTACTAACCAATTTATTAGTGTCAGTATTACATTTCTATAAGAGTTATGTGCATCATATATCTGCTTGAAATACCCAGAGGCCCTAAAGATTTTATACGGGATGTACATAAAATATAGTTTCAAAAGAACATCCACATTCAGAAAATTTCTACAATTTGTAGATGCAAAATTACATAAATTGCTACTACCAGAACAAATTCGGCTTTCTCTAATATAAATAAGAATCTTAGAGCAATATAGCGCAATGAAACTTTATTTTCAGTCTCAATAATTCAATGATAAAATACAAGCATCCCTTAAATATTTATAAGAAACTTTAAGATTCCTTTAAATAATCTTTATTTAGAACTTCTAGAAATTATATTGTCAATATTTACTAATGTAAATACAGAGTATTTTAAGGAGAAACACCTAAAATTCGTTTAATTGTATGATAATATATTTTCAATGTTAAAACAATTCTCAAATGATATATAAAAAAAAATATTATATTATATTCTAAAAGCATAAGTGAAATCCAATATAGAAATCCATACAACTTTGTTTCAATTAAAGATTTATACTTAGGACGAAAAGTAAATGAACAATTATAAAGATCAGATATAAAAAGTACTGCTGAAGAAAAATACAATGTCAAACTAAGATGTTTGAATTTCAATATTAAAAACGTTTATCAAATATATTTAAAATTTTCATTTAAATCGTGTTACATGTATAAACTTTAAAACACTTAACTTTCTTAAATCCAAAAAAGATGGATTCAATTATTTCAATAGGGCCTATGTCAAATGTTGATTTGAATCTAGACAGAGAATACATACATCTTCATAATTTAGATAAAAACAAAGAAATTTTGAAATTTTTGGCAAAAGTAGGTAATATTAAAAAGTGAGATAATACTCCTGCAGTTCCTTCAATAACGCATGCGTTTGACTTATTAGCATAACAGTATTTGCGTAAGAATATTCAGTATTAAAAATTTAAATATAACAAAAATGAAAAATCGATGAAATACCAAGCGATGAAATACTGTTAATTCATGATTACTATCTACTTAAAAATAAAGAATCACAATCTACTATAATACTCATTTTTGTGATAAATATGTTTATTTTTCCAAAACTACTGTGATTTAAGAAAGAGATTTACTTTAAAAAAAATTATTTTTTGTTCATATCTTTATTATAATCTGCGTAATCTGTCTTGTTACAAGTAATATTTATATATATAAATTTGATATATAATTGTTAAGTATAAATGAGTAGAATATACATATTTATATATATTCTACTCATTTATACATACCAATCATTATATATCATACAATTTACAATACGCTACAATTAATTACAAAATAAGTTTCCTGCTCTTTTTTCATCCCTCTTTCTTTCTCTATGTGTGTATTTTATATTCATATGTTATGAATGTTTAAATATTATTAATTTTATTTACATTTATGTTTAAATACATTTGTTAAAACATTAAACATGATTAAAATTAATTTTAAATTTCAATTTATGTAATTGAAAAAAATTTGGTAGAAAAACGTTATAATCTGATTATTTTTAAAGTAGAAATCTGGTGGAAAAAATATTTTGAGTCGCGGCAATATTGGTATATATTTTTTTGTTGGAAACTCTCTGATGATAGGAAATACATAACAATTCCGTACATAAAAAAACGTATCGGAAATAATAACTTCAGCTATAGACAGACAAAATTTCAATATAGGTTACAGATATTTGAATCAACTTGACAGATACAAAAAGATAAAAATATTGCTGCTTCCACAAATAATGTAATATATAAAATAAACTGTAAGAATTGCGATCGTCCTCCTATATAGGCCAAATCAAAAAGAAACTAAAGGCAAAAATAAAAGAACATATAAATAATATTAGATCAAATTCGTCAAGACACTCTGTTATTTCTGAACATATTTTATACCACAATCATTCCATGGATTGGGATAACGCAGAAATCTTACACAGAAAAAGAATAGTATCAAATTAACAATTATTATTGAATCAATTCATTGTTTCATATATAAGCAAAAATATAAAATTTTCCTGATAGAATTTATAATCTTAAACAGACATAATAATTTGTTTATACAAAGAAAAAAATTTTTCTTATGTAAGCAAAATTATGTCTGTTTAAGATTATAAATTCTTCCAAGAAGATTTTATATTCTTGCTTATATATGAAACAATAAATTGTTGATTTAATAATAATTTTTTTCTGTGTAGGCATAGAACCCAAGTACCATAAAGGAATGATCTCGGAAATGATACATGTTAAAGAGCAGAGTAACGGCCTTAATTTGAAAAAAAGATACAGAGCTATTAAGCGAAGCCTACTTTGATTTACTTGACAGACTTGCCATGAAAGATTCGAACAAAAAGAAAACATAATACATAGATAACAAACAGAAACATTGTTCACGCTCTGTATATAATATACCACGTTCACCTATGTTTTATTCTCTCACTTGTGTATATACTTTCGAACAGTAACTGACATACATTGACAAACGAGCACAGCATTCGGTCCATGCTATAATTAATCTGTAACTTATTTATTAATTTTTAAAAAAAGTTTGTCAGAGTATACGCTCTTATTCACAATAACAAAATGTTATTACTTAAACAATAGAAAGTGCAATAGATCAAAGAAGGATGCATAGTCATCTCAAAGACGCACATCTAATGTTATATTTCGGACCTTAGAACATAGTAGTATATGTTCTAAGTTTCGGACAACTACTTTTTAAAATCATTTGATAATCTTGTTAGTAGCATGGATTTGGGCTGTTCTCGCATGGCAATGACAAACTGTGTATAACTTTATATTACAAGACGACATGTAACGAGTAAATTTTGACTTACATCATCTTACTTATTATTTTTTCAAAATTTGTATTTTTTGCGTGAACACTATGAATTAGTGTGATTTAATCACGAGTAGCGCAGCATGTAGAAAAACTTTTGTAATTAGATAGACGGCTGATGAAGACCAAGTGAGGTCAAAACGTCCCGTTAAAAGTATGTTTCAATATTAGAATAAATTATTATGATTAAAAAAAAAACTATTTAACTCGTTTTCGCCTTTGTTCATTTATTATTTTGATAACAGGAGCGAGAAATACTTTGTTGTTATCTTAAAGTATCTTAATTCACTTCAATATAGACCAAGGATGTGACGAAATAGGTACATCTAATAAATTTATTAAGTATCATATTAAAGAAGTTAAAAGATATACTTTTATAGAATCCTTTCTTAATTATCAAAAAAGAATTTTTTCAATTTATTTCAAACACAAATTCAAAAATAGTTCAATAAAGTAAATTCTTTTTAAATTCAAAAGTCAGAGACCTCAGATAGAGAGAGAATTGACCAATCGCATTAATCAGTTGGCCGAATTATTCAAATGCGATTGGTCAATTCTCTCCCCGTTCGGACCGATTTCTAGTATTGTGGACAAAGGCTTAAGAGAGAATTTGTGTTTATAAAGCATAGAATCACAACGCATATTCATGCCGATACATTTAAGCCGCAAACCAATTCGCGCTCGAACTGCTATTGGCTTCATTCTTGTTTATGCCTAATGAATAATAAAGATAGAATAATGCCAATGTGCTTAGATCAATAGGGACTGCGGCTTTAGTGTGACAAACATCGCAACTCCTAAACCTCTAAGCTTTAATACTTAATAACTCGCTTCGCAGAGCAGACCATCGCGTTTTTTCTTTCAGATTTTTTTTAGCGTGAAAACGCGTTAAATGAGTACCTTTTTATGAAGATTTGAAGTAAGATCATTATTCCTAAATAAATATCGATGAGTGATCTCCAATAAATATCTGAATATAGAGAAAATGTTATCCCTTTCGATAAGTTCCTCCTTCTGAAACTTCGCAATAACGAATGAAACACGTAAAATTTTTTAGTCGCAAATTTTTCTTTTAATCTTATCTCGGAGAAGAATTGTTACAGTTTTTTTATACTTATTTACATTTTTAAAACTTTTCTCGTGGTTTTCATGCAGTGTATAATCTCGGAACATTATAATAGTCAAGCCAAGTTTGACAAGTTAATTAGTAAGTTGCCAAGCCAGAATAGCTGACTTTATTATTTAATGTTGCTAAATTTTATTAAGAGTATAATTTAATTTTTACAACAATATAACTCTTCTTTTAAAGAAGTAATGCAAATATTTATTAATATAATATTATATATAAAATAATATTTTAGACACATAATACGAGTACATATGCTTTTAATGCCGATAAATAAATGATCCACAAATGCAAATTTTGCGTTTGGTATTAAAATTAAGAGAGCTTCTATGCGTAATTTTGTAAATAAAGATAGATAGTAATTTACTTTAAAAATGAATAATGAACTAAAAATTAAACATGATAGTTTAGAAACTATCCCTAATTTAATAACAATTATTTTATTATCTTACATTTTATAAAAAAAAATGCAGATGGTTATTTGAAAATTTCAAAGAAGTGTTATCATACGTCCTTAATCAATTGTTAAAAAATTTAGTCAACAACTTTTCTTCAATGTACGTACGTCATACGCAATGTTGATCGTGGCGAATGAAAATTTCATTCATTCATACAAAACATATTTACTCGGCCTTCACGGGAATAGTAATGCCGGAAGCGTTCGGCTCAAATCGAGATAGCACAACACATTAATAAACCATAATGACGATCTCGTAATAGCGAGGCTTTCTAATAGCGATGTTATCTCCGGCGCTCGCTTCAGATCGGATTTCGAATTACGCTCCAATTATTTCAAGTGTGGCGGAATGGAAACCGCCGTAAGGCCCCGACAACAGTGACGTGAAAAAAAAAAACCGGGGCAACGGGGAGACAGAAAAGCGAAAAGGGGCAAAAGGTAACGAGGTTAAACACCCTACCTGTGGATCGTAACGCTCCGGGGCTCTGGGGAGGCCGCCGCGCGGCCGCGGCAGTCGGCCAGGGGTGCGGGGGTCTTGAAGAGGTCGCCGAATGACAGGTGATGGCTGTAATCGCGGCAGGCCCAGGTGTATCCCCCGCGCTCGTAATTACCTTCCTTTGCAATTAAACGTTGTCGTCTATCGGTGGCACCGCCGCCGTCGGCCGTAGCACCACCGCCACCACCACCCTCGGACAGATGACGGGTCAAGGGTCGCCGCATGTCTCATTCGATACGCGCGACCGACTGGCTCGGACTGAACTCGACTCTTCGCAGGACCGGCGCGAAAGTCTACCGTCGCCGTCGCCGTCGCCGCCGCGATTCACGCTACCCGGGCGTCGCGATGGAACATATCCAACGACCGCTCGTCTGCTTTCGCGTGCGCGCGCGTATGCGTGCGCACGCGCGAACACGAATTCTCGCGAAGACTCGTGTTTCAACGTGCCGCGAATCCGTAGAGCGCCTTTGCGCCTCTTTCCACAATACTAGGAAAAAAACCGTGTAAACGTGATACCGGGCGCCGAGAGAGAATGCGTACGTGCGCGCGTGACCGACCGTCCCACATGCACTCCGTTTGACAGCCCACATTAGCCATACTCGGTTAACGTTCGACTACTGCCTCCCCACGGCGCCACTTACTCCGGCACGCGTCTACATGGCAGATAAGGCAGGTCGCATAACGCGCCACAGTGAACTGATATTCGTGGTCGATGATTCAGAAATGATTATCAGGGTGCCGTCACATGGGGCGTAACTTGCGTAGCGTAATTTGCGTATTCTAGTAACTTCTAAAATACGTTATGTCATTTTAAAAGCCTTCTTTCACATGAAGCGTATTTCGCGGAATTTCAAGAAATGCGTATCTAATGCAACCAATTGCTGATTAGAGTTTCTCTTGTACTCTCCAAGGTCCGTGGATTGGCGGTGGAGGGGAAGGAAGGTCGTTGCATCCACTTCAACGATGTGGAACGAAAATGGCGGCGGCCATACTTTTACTGCACACTCGCTCACTCACACAACTAATAGCTGTAGTACCTTACTATCTACGTACATACACTAACACTGACTCGCTGTCTCGAAAATGGCGGCTATGCAACGACCTTCCTTCCCCTCCAACGCCAATCCATGGACCTTGGTACTCTCTAACAAAAATTTACTAAACAAATTTACGATTGGTTTTTGTAATTTACGCGTCTCGGAAAGTACGCCTCATGTGGAACTGATACTCTGCACACTAGTATGTGTGAATTATCTATGTACGAATCTAACCTGTGCGGGCATACATTTCTGTTACTTGTAATTTTTTAAAATTTATGTATTTAAAACAAAATAAATATATGTTAGGCATTTAAGAAAAAAAAAGCATTTTACATGCAAGAAATTCAAGCAACACGGACATATCTATTAATGTACAACTATAACCTTAAAATTTTGTGTCAACATATTGCAAGAAGGTTGGATATGACAGAATGTTATTACAGAATAGCTATTATAAATAATAAATTTGATATAAAACTGTTTCTTAATTTCTATCTTTCAATTTTGTTCTGCTTATTTAAGTAATACATGTGTTACCCATACATGTATTACTATATGTACACAGCGTTTCTTACGCAGGAAATTGGATTCGACGTAACGATAATAACGTAAAAAGCGTAAAGTAACTAGGCGGAAGCTAATGTTCTAGTAAAACAATATCATTGGTCGGCGCAAATTACGCTTACAAGCATCTATACGATTTTATCCCAAAAATTTCCTATTTTAAATGTATATACATTTCGTAATCATTAGAAATACATTGATTACATTTATATAAAGTTTTCTAACACACATATACGTATTAAAAATAAAAAAAATTAAAAAATTATAAATATTATTAAAGAGAAACGTAATACTCCCTCTGTTCAAAAATACGGTATACATTTGGACTTTTTAACTGTCTGAAAATATGATATACATTTATAAATTCAATGATTTTATTTATAAAATAATTACAAATTGTTCAATAGTACGAAGTTATACAAAGAATAATAACATATAAAAGTATTTTACTTTAACAATGATATGGCTGACACAATAGCTTCTATGTAACATGATAATTGATGGTAATCATCCCTCGCCTTCCTTATATTGTAACAATTTTTGTATGATACCATTACGTTGATTAAGTGTTAACGGCTTTGATTTCAAACTTCTTCCACGCACTTGATCAAAATTTGCCATTTTGTAACCACAGCGGGTGTTATTTAGATTTGTCTAAAATACGCAGTTGTTTATCTGTCAATGACTGCGTTCAGCAGACTCAACATGTTGAGATATTCTTCTAGATCATCCAATCAGACTTTTAGATTTAGAAGAATACACCAATAACAGCAAGCGCTCACTAAACTGTTGAGTCTGCTGAACGCAGCCAATTACTTTTGACGTTTATCAACTATTTTAGCACCATCTATTTATTTGTATTTTATCACTTATTTACATATAAAAAGAAAAAAAGATTTAAATATTAGGTGTAGTTAAAAGAAATCTATTATGGATATCGTTGAATCCGACCATCATGTAAGCACTGTTTTAATTGCCTAAGAGCTAAACATACACAAAAAACCGTTTGGAACCACTTAAATAAGGCTGGATACAAAAAGAAGCTCGGTGCCACACAAATTAACGCAAAAAAACCTCATGGACCGAATTTCCATCTGCGAATCGCTACTGAATCGTAACAAAATTTAATCGATTTAGTACATCAAACTGTGACGGAAGATTGTCGATTGACTGTTAAGGATACTGCTCAAGCTTGTGGGATATCATCTGAACGGGTGCACAAGATTTTACATCAAGAATTGGATATGAGAAAATTATTCGCGCGCTGGGTGCCGCGCTTGTTGACGATCGACCAAAAGCACATACGGATGGACGGACGGAATCCGATAGTGCACGGTGCGATAACCCACCAACCAATCATCTTGACTTATCTAACCCAACCAACGGAAAAACTCTAGGCATCGGCCGCTGTGAGTGGTGGTGGGCTATCGGTCCCGTGCGCTATCGGGATCGGCCCCGGATGGACATGTGGCGCGAGTGTCTTAGCCTGTATCAAAAAATTCAGCGAAATTTTTGCGGCAAATGATAACCGTCGATAAAACCTGGGTACACTACCATACGCCTGAGACCAAACAACAGTCAAAGCAGTGGATTGCGGTGGGGAAACCAATTCCGAAGAAGACAAAGGTTGTTCTCTCTGCAAGAAAAATGATGGCAACTGTTTTTGGGATAGTCGTGGAATAATTCTTATCGATTATCTTGCAAAGGGTGAAACAATCAACGGCGAGTACACTACGGTGCATTACTGGATAAATTGAAGGCCATAATTAAGAAAAAACGTCTGCATTTGAAGAAAAAAATCCTGTTTCACCAGGATAACACTCGAGTTCACACGTCCATGATCGCAATGTCAAAATTGAACGAATTGAAGTTTGAATTGTTTCCGCATCCACCCTATTCGCCAGATCTAGCTTCCAGCGATTGTTTCCTGTTTCCAAATTTAAAAAAATATAAATCAAATGCTGAGGTGGAAAACGCTATAAACCAATATTTTTCAGGTTTAGACAATCAATTTTTTTCTGACGGTTTAAAAGTATGGGAGAAACGTTGGACCAAATGTATTGAGTTACATGGAGACTACGTCAAGAAATAAATTTTGTTTTGCTTTGAAATATGTGTTTTTCTTAAAAAGGCCGGAAACGTTTCAAATAACCCTCGTATACACTTAATCTGCTTAGAAATTGTAAAAAAATAAAATAATTTAGTTTTTTAAGTGAGGAGGAATATTATGTATGCTTCTTAAAGCATTAAAATTACTAATAGCGTTTTCGACTGCAGTGGGTTTTAACCCAGGTTTGTCGCCATTTGCCAGAATTGTTCAATTAGAAACACTAAAATATACTACTGGAACGCGCATGGGCGTCAAATGGCGATCCAACAAAAAGGGTCCTAAGTAGAGTCCTATATAAAGAGAGAAGCGACAACCCCCACCACAACCTTCAGTATCCAATTGAGTCCTCCACTGCCATTTTGGGACCGCTTTAACGTCATCAAACACCATTCGTATCATTCTGTAAACAGCTGTGGTCACAATAAGACTACTGGTTTAGCCAATCAAGTATCAATCAGATTACCAATCAGAGCTTCGGACATCAATGTCGCTTCTCTCTTTATACTCTTTAGCAAGGTCCGTGGATTGGCGTTGGAGGGGAAGGAAGGTCGTTGCATAGCCGCCATTTTCGAGACAGCGAGTCAGTGTTAGTGTATGTACGTAGATAGTAAGGTACTACAGCTATTAGTTGTGTGAGTGAGCGAGTGTGCAGTAAAAGTATGGCCGCCGCCATTTTCGTTCCACATCGTTGAAGTGGATGCAACGACCTTCCTTCCCCTCCAACGCCAATCCACGGACCTTGCTCTTTAGGACTCTAGTCCTAAGAGAGATCCTTGTTCCTTTCTAGTACAATATGACCAAAAGTTTTATCGTACAGTCAGGATCTCAAGTATATAGATTTCACTGAATTCTATAACTCTATACCTTAGAACATGTAGACATGAGGTCTGTTCGAGTTGCTTGAAATCCCCAAAAATTTTTGCACTCGAGATGAGATAAATATATATTCGACCGTAAGAAAGACAGAGACGACAAAGAAATTAATTCAAAAAGGGCAGCAACACGAACAGGCCTAGTGAAGCAGAATAGCAGACTAAAATGTGTCGAAGGAAGTGAGAAAAAAAATCATAGTTGCCTCCCAAGCAACATTAGTGGCTATTCGTCGACTGTAAGTCGACTTTTTTCAGTCAACTATTTGCCGACTATTGCAGTCGACTTGATGCTGACTATTGCAGTCAGCTATTGCAATCCTGCAGTCTATAACCTATATATTCCTTGTTCTTATTATTCTTATTCCATTCCGGTGAGTGTGAACAAGTGTAAATTTCGTAAATATTTTTATTATTTAGTGCGTAGACAAAAAACAGAAGTGTATAGCGTTCGCGAATAATCCAACTGCAAGGTAAGCGAATATTAATTATTAATATCAAATAATATAATTACATAAAGAATTTATATTGTTTTTTTCAACTTAGGTGTGGTTCAACAAAATATTTGTTTAATTCTGATTTATTCTGCAGTACAATCGCCTATATAAACAAATATACCAATTTGAAAATTGTTATTTGTTATGTAATTATTTATAGGTTAATGTTAATAATGGTCCTCGCATGTGATAATAATTTTTGGTTATGTTTGTTGGCTGCTCGATGTCGTTCCTTCCAATTATAACATTGCTCCTTTGTTCCCTTTTGCACATTCAATTTTAACAATATTGTTATATATGCATTATAGAAAATCCTTTTTTACTCGTAAATTGATATAGGCTTGATGTTAGCTGAACAAGCAGTTTTTGTGTTAGGATGAAGACATAAGGAATATAAAGTTATAAAAATTAAACATGCACTTATTAGATCTTCATTATTATTGAAAAACATACATAGTTAACTTAAAAAACAATAATATAAAAACATAAAAGTAGATAGAATATTAAATATACATATGTAAACATACTTAATATTATCTACAGAAGAATCTTTATATGCATTTCTGTAAAAATTATATATTTATTTCGAGCTTTATACTTGTGTCCTCATTAGCTCTTCTGTATATTTATAAATCACATGGAAAAGCAATTAGCATAGATTTAAGATACAGTAATCAGCCAATCGTGTCTTGAATTAGAAATTTTAATGATGTAGAGTCCACTTTAAAAGGCAATAAGAAAAAAAAAACACATAATTTGCATGTATAATTATAAATTGTATATTGTTATTATTTACTAAAAGCTGTTCGGTTTTGTATATACATATATTTTATATTTTATTATATTTTTTTTTAATTTTGTATAAGTTCTTTTTTTTAAATTACAGCACCAGTCAAAAATATGAGAACACTTGTGAAAATATTCCCTAATAAATCAATAGCTTAGCATGTAATTATCATACAGAAATTAATAAAAAATTAATTTGAAAAGGAGATTCTGAGCTTTTAAGTCACCGAGCTTGTGCTGCTATATCTATTTGTCTTTGAACTCCATTCAATTTATTAACGTTATCTTTATATTTTTTTCTTTTTTTATTTCAACCAGCTTCCTGTTTTCATTACATTGATTAAGATGAAAATTGTAAAAGGCTGATGGCTAGAGTATATGTATTATTGTTTAATAAAGATCTTTTACAAGAACATAAAAAGATACAGAATCATAACATATTAATAGCTTTAAAATATAAAACGTCTATCATGTTACAGTTCAATAAAATTTATGATAAGCTACAAATTACGTAAATGTCATAAGCCGAACGTCTATCCTATACTCAATCATAGTGTATAAATCAATTGTTACTACAGATGCCAAAGGCTTTTCAAGAGTTATCCAGACGGCAAAAAAATCGCCGTCTTTGTGCATACGCGAGAGAAGACAGTACTGACACATCTGAAAATAAAAATTTGGACATTATTAACGCCAATGAAGAATGCAATTTGACAAAATCATATGAAGAGCTCTCAGTAGTACCTGATGATGAGACTATTCATGATGTTAACGATTACAATATATTACCTGAGGAGAAATGGATTGATGAGGAGGATGATTACATTTGTATTGTAGAAACTGTTATGAAGAATAGCGAGGCGACTATCAGCGAGATAGAATTATTGATGCAAGATTGGCTGCGACGAGCTGGTGACCGATTGCGTTTGTTATTTGCACAAAAATAAATATATTTTATATATAATTACATTTATTGTTTTTTCTTTTAGTTTTTTAGTTTTTTTTTCTACATCCATATCTAGATATATTATATATTTCCACCAAATATCTATTTTCATTATGCAATATACTTTAATTCTATTTATATTGTTACACATAATTACACAGTTAATATAAATTAATAATAACAAATTTCACTTTTGCCCAATATTTTTCCCATTTTCACATATGTGACTTACAAAAACGGTTTTTTACATTGGTAAAGTTTAATGACAAATCTGCGAGTATTGCTTACTACAAAAAATCGCTTAAACTATATATGTATGTATGTGTGACAATAAAATAAAATATTGCAAATACAATGAAAATAGAATACAATTTTTAAAAAGCATATCCTTATGTCGATTACCAGTCAATTTGAAGTCAACTTTTAGTCAATTTTATGTCGGCTGTAATTATTCTGAATTTTTATTGAATATATTGACATCCCAGCTAAAACACAAAATGTTGAAGTTATCAAATCGTAAACTAATAAAAAAATAATTATTTTACTATTTGGTAACGTTTACATTGTGTTTTAGTTGAGATGCCAATATATTCAATGAAAATTCAATAATAATTACAATCGATGTGAAATTGACTAAAAGCTGACTTCAAGTCGACTATTAAAGTCAGCAATTAAAGTTGACTGACAGTCGGCAAGAAACAGTCGACTAAAAATCGACTACACTGGTTGTCTAAAAGCCGGCAATTATCGGGACATTTGTCGACTATTAGTCGACTATAAGCCGGCAATTAGTCAAAACTTACAGTCGACTGTAAGCTTTTTCTGCCGGTTTATAGTCGACTAACAGTCGACTCAATGTTGCTTGGGCTCTCTCTTGTAACTGCTCAAAAATGTGTATGCGCGCCAATTTGATGTAGATATATGTAGATACTTTTGTCTTTTTTACCATATAAAATGCAATATAAGCCCATTGTTTAACTTTTGACAGTTCGCAAAAAAGTACGTTTAACAACTTTAGAACTTTAAAAAATCCTAACCTATTTTCATTGATAAAACCGGCCAAGCAAACGTAAGCCACACATGCGCACTGTTGAGCAGTTACTCACAAGAGAGAGAGGCAACTATAATTCTTTTTCTCATTTCTCTGGACATATTTTTCTTTCAAGAACAATAGGCATTCTCCTTCTATGTCTATATGTTCTAATTAGTAATAAGCTCTATACATACTGGAAAGAGTCGTAAAGGAAAAAAAGCGATCAGAGAGAGAGGATTACGTTATGTTGGTTGTCTTTTTCTGTCGTGAGCCTCTTTTCTTAGCGGTACACCCAAGGACTTTGATTCTGTCCATGGAAAAATTTTCCAAACTGAGAAGTCGCTATCTTTTTACATACTTACAGTTCATGATTAACGTAACGACCAAAGCTCTAGTCGTTTCATTAACCATGAACTGCGAGTATGTAGAAAATGGTGACTTCTCAGTTTGGAAAATTTCCCCATGGACAGAATCAAAGTCCTTGGGTGTACAAGCATCGTCAAAAGTAGAGTCCTATATAAAGAGAGAAGCGACATTGATGTCCGAAGCTCTGATTGGTAATCTGATTGATACTTAATTGGCTAAGCGAGCAGCCATATTGTGACCACAGCTGTTTGCAGAATGATACGAATGGTGTTTGATGACATTAGAGCGGTCCTAAAATGGCGGTGGAGGACTCAATTGGATACTGAAGGTTGTGGTGGGGGTTCGATGTCGCTTCTCTCTTTATATAGGACTCTAGTCAAAAGTATGCTGGGTGTTTACGATAACTAATCGGATCTCGGATTGGATTGAACAATGGTACTCAACGTAAGTATAGAAAATTTCCCTAGGCTAATCGGATTGACGATTGCTGTCTCAAATGTAATCCGATTGATGACGAAAGCGTGGGTGGAGACCGAGAAGCATGCTTGAAAAGTAAGTCTCTTTATTTTTTTAAATAATAACACATAAAATCAAAGATTAAGTTAAAAAGAATGATTTGAATTTAGATTTATTGTAATTTTTTTTGTCTAAACACTGGATTTCGTTTAAATTTCTGTTTGTAAAAATTAATTAATCTATTCTAAAGTTTGTGGTTATATCGGAAACAAATCAAAATTAATAAAACAATTATTAATTATTAGGTACATATTAAAGCATATAATATTTCAAGCATATCATATAGAATTCCTGTTTATTATAAACTTAGTAAACATAACTTTGAAATTATTCAACTACATTATACATTAATCAATATTAATTTATATGTTAAAAATCAATAATGTTTCTAAAAATGTTCTATTTATTCTTTTCCAAATCGTAAATAAACTTCAATTCCATGAATAAATAAAAATTACTGGAAAATGGATTTATATGAAGAGGGCATTATTGAACAATATCAATTTGTGCTAACTTAAAATTTGTAAAATCTACTTTTCTTTATTAGTTGTTTATTAGAGAGTAATAATATAAAAATGTAATATACGCATCATATATGCATACAATTATTTTAATTTTATTTATGTATATTCCGTTCTTATATTATTACTCTCTAATGAACAACTAACAAAGAATAGCAGATTTTACAAATTTTAAGTTAGCACAAATTGATAATGTTCAATAATGCCCTTTTCATGTCAATCCATTTTCCAGTAATTTTTATTTATTCTTGGAGTTGAAGTTTATTTACGATCTGGAAAAGAATAAAAAAAACATTTTCAGATACATTATTGATTTTTAACATATAAATTAATATTGATTAATGTATAATGTAGTTGAATAATTTCAAAGTTATTTTTACTGAGTTTATAATAAACAGGAATTCTATATGATATGCTTGAAATATTATATGCTTTAATATGTACCTAATAATTAATAATTGTTTTATTAATTTTGATTTGTTTCCGATATAACCACAAACTTTAGAATAGACTAATTAATTTTTACAAACAGAAATTTAAACGAAATCCAGTGTTTAGACAAAAAAATTACAAGAAATCTAAATTCAAATCATTCTTTTTAATTTTATCTTTGATTTTTTGTGTTATTATTTAAAAAAATAAAGAGACTTTTCAAGCATGCTTCTCGGTCTCCACGCTTTCGTCATCAATCGGATTACAATTGAGACAGCAATCGTCAATCCGATTACCCTAGGGAAATTTTCTATACCTACGTTGAGTACCATTATTCAATCCAATCCGAGATCCGATTAGTTATCGTAAAAAGTATGCTGACTGAGACCATAGAGTTAGGAAACTATAGACCGAGCGTAAAATCGAGAAATCGGTCAGAGAAAAAGTTACTAAAAAACTCGAATCGTAGACACAAGCAACTCGGATGAAAATCTCAAATAGAAACCTCGAACAAAAAATATATCCCGTCCTATTTTTTCGTACTAGTTACTAAATTCAATTAGGAAGGTTCCGATAGCGCGCAGTATTATTGCACACAAGCCACTCACAACCACTCATAGCGCTTGAACAGAAGAATATCACTAGGTATCAGCCGCTGTGATTGGCTGTGTGCAATAGTACTGTGCGCTATCGGAACCTTCCCACGTTGGACATCAAAAATTGTAATTTTTATAACCTCTATCACAATAAAATATAAAAAGATATAAAATTCAATAGCTAACTCGAGCTAACCTCACAAACTTGACTATAGCGCTATATAGAGGCATCAAAGTACGACTATTTCTATTCGAGAACTTGGATTGAGAACTTGGATTGAGAACTTGGACCAATTTCTAGCATCGTGTATACAAAAACCTGCCGCAGATGATACGTTTTTTCTTACGGGATTGCTTACGTGCTCCCTTTGTCTATATAAATATGGACTGCTAGTACCCCCCACTTTTCCTATGTTTTCGTGTAAGAAAGATCTGCAACGCTTCCATCTCCTAAGTGGCAAAAATGTGAAACAAAAAAGCAAAACAGCAATAGTAGAAGATCAAAAAAGAAAGAGACGGAATACAATATATCGCTTTGAATTTATACGTTCACTCCAAAATATGCGATTATATTTCTGTACAATAAGAATTAATTTTACTAAATTAAAAGGAAATAAATATAAAGTATACACATTTTATTATTAGAGACATATTTTAAAAAATTATATAATTAATATATATATATATATATATAATAATAATAAAACATATAAAACAAAAAATGGAAAGTAAGTAATTAAAAATAAAAACAAATAAGTGATGTCATATAAATAAAAAGAAACCTCATTAGAGAACCGTTATTTTCGGGTAATAAAGTGTACAGTATAAATTATTGCCCGCTGAAAATAACAGTTTTAATTAAATAATGTCTTACGAAGTCTTTGTATTTATTCAACGTAATTATTTTACCTTCATAAGCTAATTTAACGTTCAAATAATAAGTAATAATTAATTTTGCTATGGCAGCATCTACAAACTCACTTAATTTTATTCTTAAGACATTCAACAGTTTTCATAACAGATTGCAATTCACTATTGAGTTAGAACAGGACCGTAGCCTAAGTTTTTTGGACCTTTCATTAAAAATACATGACAATACAATCATTATTGATTGGTACCACAAAAGAACTTTTTCTGGTCGCTATTTATCGTTTTTTTCTCACCACCCTATTTGCCATAAAATTGGAACAATTTATAGTATGGTGGACAGAGCGCTAATGCTTTCTCACCCCATTTTCCAACAAAAAAACTTAGAACTAATTATCGGATTATTTCAAAAAAACGGATACCCTCTGGAATTCATTTTCAAACACATTGGAACAAGAATAAAAAATTTATTCAATATAAAACTGGCACCCACCATCATAAAAGACAAAAATGAACAAGACCAAAAAAAAGAAGACGAGAACACAAAAAAATTCATGGTCGTTCCGTACATTCGAAACATTTCTGAAAGAACAACATCTCTGTTAGACAAAAATACATTTACAGTTGGCTACAGATGCATAAATAAAATCAACAATTTCATAAAAGTACATAAAGACAAAATGGAGAGGGACTGCAGTAGCAATGTCGTTTATAAGATTTTTTGTAATGACTGCGATGCCACATATGTGGGACAAACGAAGAGGCAACTGAGGACTAGAACAAAAGAGCATATCAATAATATAAAACTTGATCCTTCAAAACACTCAGTCATAACAAACCATAGAATATTTTTTGACCATTCCTTCAATTGAAAGGAAATAAAAATTCTTGACACTGAAGAAAATTACCAAAAAAGATTAATTTCCGAAATGATAGATATAAAACAACAAACAAACGGATTAAACTCATAGAATGAAACAGATCTCCTTCATGATTCTTATTTTTGTTTACCCGACTCGCTTAAAGATAATACGAAGATACGTTACTGCCTTCTGCTTTAACGGTTCTGCCTCACTTGTGCTCCGTCTGTCTCAACAACAAGACCGCTGACGATGGCGAACGTTTATAAAGTTACCGTCAAAATACTTTTCCAAGTAAGTTACTTTATTTTACCTACGGAAAAAAAATTCTCGACTTATATAAAACAATAAACTCCATCGTCATATAGAGAACAAACGCGGCAAACACTACGTTTGAAAAATAACTTGCATATGGAGCCGCGAGTAATTTTTCATCATGTTGTGAGTTCCCATCATGCAAGAGAGGGGAAAAAAGTCAGTACTGCTGAGAAGATTCAACACTTGGACATACATACACACACACACACACAAACATCAGATGCATGATTGCCCGTTCGCCATCTGAAAGAGTCACAGACGGTATGCGATACACGATGTTTTTCAAAAAAAGAGAATGTAGGGAAAATTGTAATCTTCAGATAATTGAAACAAATTAAACTTTTAATTATTATATACAGGGTGATTCAGAATAACCCGTTGTCTTTCAAGGAACGTATTCTTAGTCGAATTTTAAGACGATGTTTCCTTTGCCAAAAATTTGTCAGACGCTTAGATTTTGAAATATTAGCCAATTAAGTTAGTGTATCACGGGTCGAATATAGATGGTATGCAGGGGCGGCGCACTCACCGTTACGTGCGGGTGTGTCGTGAGGTGCCTGTTGCGCTCAGCTGATACAACACACAAGTCTTTCTCCCCCCCCCTCTCTCTCTCTCTCTCTCTCTCTCTTTCTCTCTCTGTCACATCACAATGCTAGCTTTAACTTAAAAATGTAATTAATTTTCTTCTTAATTTTAATGATTTTAATAAGAGAAGTGCCAGGAAATTCTTTGTACAGTCGAAGAATCGAACAAAGAATTGCACGAAATCTACAAAAGAGAGAGAGAGAGAGAAAGAGAGAGTGAGAGGAGAGAAAGACTTGTGTGTTGTATCAGCTGAGCGCAACAGGCACCTCACGACACACCCGCGCGTAACGGTGAGTGCGCCGCTCCTGCGTACCATCTGTATTCGACCCGTGATACGCTAACTTAATCGGTTAATATTTCAAAATCTAAGCGTCTGACAAATTTTTGGCAAAGGAAAAATCGTCTTAGAATTCGACCAGGAATACGTTCCTTGAAAGACAACGGGTTATTCTGAATCACCCTGTATACTTTATAGGCTGATAAAGGCTAAGTAAAGCCGAAACGTCGTCCCTATTTAATTGTACTACTTAACTAATTATATTATTGTAAACTAAAATTGCTTATTTAATTGTGCTCGTTAAAATTGACCGTTTCTAATATTATACTTTTTGTTTATTCAAAACACGAGCGGTTCCCTAAGAATTTTATTATATAATTAATTTTATTATTACATATTTATGATTTTCTAATATTTCTAGATGTTTAAAAAATGTAAGATTAGATAAATTATTTACTAACTTTGACACACATATTAAAGATCGCCTTTGTCGCGGTTGAGGTTGTCAGGATGTTTTAAGATTTCCAGACCTTCCCGATATTTTCTGGCGACAAAGGCCTTCAAGTAAATCTTATTTGGCATACCGTTCTCCCGGGTTTTTTAATTGACCGGCTGGTCAATCAAAACGCTCCGATTGGCTGACCCAGTCAAACTCCCCATCCCAACCTCCACCGGGCGCAACGGGGATATATAAGGACTACCACAACCGAAGGGAGCTCAATATCGGAGCTCTCAGCCCTGATGATGCAAGCTGCAATGTTTGCGAAACGTCGGCAAAGTGCCCAACACGCACGTGGCATCTATCCGGAAACCTTCTCGGTTAACAATAGCAATGGCCACGAAAGCCTCAAGACTGGAATAATTACTATTTTATAGGTGTCAATTTTTGGATATTGCACAAATGTTTATTACTGTCGCGTATAAAAGCCACACACCACACCATATGTTATTTTATACTGGAAATCGTCGCTTAGGAGATGGGGGCGCTGTAGATGTTTCTTACAGCCTAAAAGAGCCAACTAGCAGTCCATATTTATATAGTCAAAGCGTGCTCCGGGAGGGTCCCAGATGCGCACGGACCCAACCGGACAACACCAATTACGTAATCTAATCTAACCCAACCAACGGAAATACTCTAGGCATTAGCCGCTATAATTGGTGGTTGTTAAAATAGCTCTCACATTTATTTCCTTTATCTTACTAACCAGGCGCATTTTGTAATTCGCGGTAGTTATACATCGACAGACTGATCTATGATCGGTAGTATGCCCGTACGGCGGCGCTTCGGTTCTGCGCAACCAGGAAAGGCGCTGAATGTCTCTCCCCCTTCTTTTCTTACTCTCTTGCGTGCGTTCACGCTAGCGTCACTTTCGTTGTATGTATATCCAACCGAAAGGTACATTATAATAAAACAGTGTTCAAGATACAAAGAAGGCGTTAGATCCATTCACCGCATCCACCTTGTCCAACAGGTTATGGGCCCAGGCGACGCAATCGGTGAATATCAGTATCTATAAACGAGAGAGTCAGCAAATCTAACCGATTCGAGAGCCGAGGCGCAGCAACGCCATCGTCCTTTCGCACGACACTGCACACGTGATCGAAGAATTTTTTTTTACGCTCTCAGAAGCCTTCCAGTGATCTTTTCTATAAACGACACTTTGTGTGAATCCTCTTTATTACAATGGCAGACAGTACAATCGATCTGAAAAACATAACCAAATTCGACGGTACAAATTTCCAATTATGGAAATTCCAAATGAAGATCGTCCTCACGGCAAGCGGCTTGATGGACATCGCAGATGGAACGACCCCAAAACCCGAGCCTGCGACAGACAATTACGCAGCATGGAATACAAAGAATGCCAAGGCCATGTGCATTCTATCATCGGCGGTAGAATATTCGCAGCTCGAATATTTAGTCACGTGCGAGGACGCCGCCGAAATGTGGGCTAAACTCAGTTCCATCCACGAGCAAAAAAGTGCCACGAACAAGTTAACGCTAATGACAAAATTCCACGAATACAAGATGGCATCGGCCGACTCTGTCGCACAGCACGTTGCCAAAATAGAAAATATGGCTAGACAATTAAAGGACGTCGGTGAGGAACTATCCGAAGTCATGATTATGGCAAAAATTCTCGGCACCCTCCCACAAAAATTCAGTCCGTTGATAACCGCCTGGGATAGCGTCAGTCAGCCTAATCAAACCAAAGACAATCTCATAGAACGTCTCCTCATAGAGGAGAAACGTTTATCAAATTTCGAGGAAGCGACGACTGCCTTAGCCACGATCAAAATTCACAAGAAAAGCGGCGCTGCACACGCCAGCAGATCAAGGAAGGAAACGCAAACAACAAAAGACTCGAGGTACGAGAAAGAAGAAATCTCCTGCCGGTATTGTCGCAAACGAGGTCATCCAGAGAAGCGATGCTACAAGAAGCGCGACGACATCAGAAACAAAAGAGATAGCGACAACTCAGCGAAGGAGAAGGATGACAACACGGCCAATTTCGGTGCGTTCACGATATCCAATGACGACTTCGCGTCACGCATGCTCAAACACGATTCAAAGGAGGTATGGTTATTAGATAGCGGTGCTTCAAAGCACATGTGTTTCCGCCGCGAATGGTTCAGCGAATTAGACAATAGTTACCGCGAATCTGTAAGTCTCGGAGACAACTCGACATGCGAGGTAATGGGACGCGGTACGATTCATATTAAAATGTATGTCAACGGCAAGTGGCTTAACGGCAAAATGGATGATGTACTATACATACCATCATTACGCAAAAATCTTTTTTCAACCGGTATCTGTACTTCAAAAGGTTATATTTTAAAATTTGAATCGAACAATGTAAAAATTATTCGCGATAAATCAGTGATGGCTTGCGGAATCAAACAACATAATAATTTATTCCGATTATTAATTAAAGTCGACATCGTCAATGAAGCAAATGCAGTCTCAAGTAATAGTTTAAAAACTTGGCACGAACGATTAGGCCACATAAATTGTCAATCACTTCGCGAAATGATTAAGAAAAATTTAATTAACGGCGTTTCATTATCCAATAGTGATAAGTTCTTCTGTGAAAGCTGTCAATTCGGTAAGCAACATCGTTTACCATTCAAGTCCGAAAAGAGATTCCGTGACAGGAGAATAGGTGAATTTATCCATACGGACGTATGCGGTCCAATGTCCGAAGCATCTATCGGAGGCTCTAGATATTTTTTACTTTTCAAAGACGACAAGTCAAGTTTCCGTCGTATTTATTTTCTAACGTATAAAAGCGAAACTTTCGAAAAATTCAAAGAATTCGAAGAATTAATATTCAATAAATTCGGAACACGAATAAAGACCGTCAGAGCCGATAATGGTACCGAATTTTGCAACAACAATATGCGCAATTATTTTGCCCGTCACGGAATCACCCTTCAGACATCCGCTCCGTACACTCACGAGCAAAACGGTCGTTCAGAGAGGGAAATTAGGACAATTACAGAATGTGCCCGGACAATGCTACAAGCCAAAAATTTGCCCACGCGTTTTTGGGCTGAGGCAGTCAATACAGCCGTTTACATTTTAAATCGTTGCATCTCTTCACAAACGCGCGAGATCACTCCTTTCGAGTTATGGCACAAAGAAAAACCGAACTTATCACACATACGAAAATTCGGTAGCGACGCATTTGCGCATGTAACTAAGGAACATAGAAAGAAATGGGACCCCAAGTCCAAGAAATTAATTCTAGTAGGCTATGAAGGCGAATCTACTAACTGTCGGCTTTTCGATCCATTAACAAATAAAATTATTATAACAAGGGATGTAATAATTAACGAAAATTCGGATAACGATTCAAATATAAAATCTGACAATGCATCTATAAAAATTACATCTCAAGATGAAAATATTTTTGAACCTCTTCAAAATATACAGAATGACTCAACAGAGCCAATTAATGAAATTGACAACTCGGATCGAATTAAACCCGTCGCGAACACTTATAATTTAAGAAACCGACAGTCAGTTAAACCGCCAGAACGTTATGAGGCGAGCATTGCAATACTTGACGAACCAGCAACGTTTATCGAGGCAACTACAGGGGAAAACGCGATTCAATGGAAATCAGCAATTAAAAAGGAGCTTGAAGCTCACGAAAAGAATAACACGTGGACTTTAGTTTCTCCGCCTAAAGATTATAATATAATCGGATGCAAATGGGTATTCAAAATAAAAGAAAATCCCTCAGAAAATGTCATTCGTTTCAAGGCACGCCTATGTGCAAAAGGCTTTTCACAAAAAGCCGGGATAGACTTTACCGAAACTTTCTCCCCTGTAGTTCGCTACGACTCAATTCGTACGCTCCTGGCGGTTGCCGCGCATGAAAATTTAGAAATCGGTCAATTCGACATTAAAACAGCCTTCATTAACGGAATTCTAAACGAGGAAATTTATATGCGACTACCCGAAGGTATAGAAACAGACGATCACAATGTAGTATGCAAGTTGAACAAAGCCTTATACGGTCTCAAACAAAAAAAATCTCGATATCAATGTGGAATATATTTCCAGTCAAGACCAATTAGCGGATATTCTCACGAAAGGTCTACCACGAGATAGATTCAAATACTTGCGAAACAAAATCGGCATTATAGACCGACAGGACGCTTTAAACTCATAAACCATAGCCGATTTTTTTTTGTTTGTTGTTCAATTATTAATACCATAAAATGTGCAAGCGGGGGGAGTGTTAAAATAGCTCTCACATTTATTTCCTTTATCTTACTAACCAGGCGCATTTTGTAATTCGCGGTAGTTATACATCGACAGACTGATCTATGATCGGTAGTATGCCCGTACGGCGGCGCTTCGGTTCTGCGCAACCAGGAAAGGCGCTGAATGTCTCTCCCCCTTCTTTTCTTACTCTCTTGCGTGCGTTCACGCTAGCGTCACTTTCGTTGTATGTATATCCAACCGAAAGGTACATTATAATAAAACAGTGTTCAAGATACAAAGAAGGCGTTAGATCCATTCACCGCATCCACCTTGTCCAACAGTGGTGTCCAATTGGGTCTGTGCACATCTGGGACCCTCCCCGTGCTCCTATACTGGCAGTCTTACGTGCTCCCGTACTGGAAATGGGTAGCTTACGGGTTACGCTACTGACTCGCGTACTGGATTTTCGTAATAGATCATGTCCTATTTTTCTTACGTGACTCTGTACTGGTTTATTGTGAAAGCCAATCAAGACGCAGTTTGTATAGGTTATACTGGGTTATACTAGGTTATACTGTCGAAGTGTTGTCAAAGTTCAAACGTGAATTCACTTCGCAAACATGACGTCGTGCAGAAATGAAAAGACTTCAAACCCATACAGCACAAAACTTGCAACGTTGCAGCAATATTACAACGTTGCAGCAATGTTGCAACAATATTTCTGCAGTCCTCTGTACTGTATGGGAAAATAGTCTAAAGAAAGTATTTTATGTTTAATAGAGGCCTACTAATAGGAACTATGTTTATATGCGATAAACACACCAAATTACCATAATAAACACAGTAAAAATAAGGCATTAAAGAATGTATTAACTGTCGACTCCATAAACTTCGGCGATATTTATTTCGTTGTAGCAATTGTTCAATAATTAAAAATAATGCAATAGCAATTTTTGCGATAATGTACAACTATTGCAATAATTTCATCCATCTCATCTATCTCATCCATATTTAAGCGTGCCGCTTCTATCAAGGTCCGTGGATTGGCGTTGGAGGGGAAGGAAGGTCGTTGCATAGCCGCCATTTTCGAGACAGCGAGTCAGTGTTAGTGTATGTACGTAGATAGTAAGGTACTACAGCTATTAGTTGTGTGAGTGAGCGAGTGTGCAGTAAAAGTATGGCCGCCGCCATTTTCGTTCCACATCGTTGAAGTGGATGCAACGACCTTCCTTCCCCTCCAACGCCAATCCACGGACCTTGGCTTCTATAAAACAAATTTCAATTGCTCAGCCCGTACGGAAACTCGCACCGTGTGAAGCCACGGCCGGTAGCACTGCCAGTACCGGGTGACACTCTTTTGGACACAGCACGATTGGACACCAACCAATCATCTTGACTTATCTAACCAAACCAACGGAAAAACTCTAGGAATCAGCCGCTGTGAGTGGTGGTGTCCAATCGTGCGGTGTCCAATCGTGCGCACCCCGCCAGTACCATTGCCCGTACGGTAGCATGTAAGAAAATCCAGTTAGAAATCCAATAAGAAAAAATGTATTGTCTGCGGCAGGCTTTAAGGCGATGCTGGACTGATGGTGAAACTCATTCGACATCGATACTTCAGATTTTTCTTCTACGAGTTGTGGGTCGCGCGTGAGGCAAAGAGTAAGGGGAATAGGCTAGCGCTCTTTGTCAAACACACTCATCTTTTCTTGTTTTTTTGACTTTAGCGCCTCTAATGCAACATCGAAGAACTAAACTAGTGCTCTGTCTCACTCAGTCTCATAGCGTTTTTCATTGGGAAAACTAGTGCGCACTGAGTGTGCACTCGCCGCTGGCAATTGGACGTTTCGGTTTGCGCGATGACGGTGCCAACGGAAATGCCCAATTACATGTAGCAAGTGCACTTTCAGTGCGCACTAGTTTTCCCAATGAAAAACGCTATCACTCTTCACCGATTCTCACATCGATTTTGCACGCACACATAAACACGATATTTTTTATTGGAAATATCTTTTATACTAAAGCTTCTAGGATCGTTTTGAAAGCACACTAACAATCTTACGTGTAATTCACAGTACGCTAGATGGTTATTTTGTAGGTACAAAGTCTAGAACTTTTATACGCAATATATATTGTCACGAGACTATTACAAAAGCACATAGTTTTGCAACTTTTTTCCGTTTTTCGTGTCAAATTGTAGCCAACGTATTATGTTTTTGTCAATACTTTAATTGTAGAGAAGGATTTATCATTCTGTGATTTCAATAAAAAATTTAAATTAAAAATAATAGTATTCAGTCGGTATCTCCAGCATTGCCTTAACCATTGAAGTTAATGGTTAGAAATTTTGCTTTTCACCTTTCCATTCTAGAGAAAAAGTTACGTGATTAACTCCCTGATGCAAAAAAGAGAAAATCAGGAAGGAGACTTTCTAGAAACCCGTGAAACGGAAGTAGCTTCCTAAGATGGCTGCCAATTCGTTAAACGCCATTATTTGAATCTCTATGATCGTGACGTCTAAACAAAATTTATATATAGTTATATTTGACATGTAAAGTTTAATATTGCATTTTCTTAGATAATTAATTCATACATATATACTTTTGCAATACATAATATTTAAGGCTTTTTTACTTCTGAGATAATTTCTAAATAGTAATTATTCCATATTGTGAAATAAAAAACCAAAAAATATATAATTTGTGTAAAATATATTGAAATACGTTGCAATAAAACAATACTAACAGTTGATTTATTGTTAATAAACTTTATAATATAAGTATAGACTATAGAAATAAGGTTATGAATGATTATTGCAAAGGCAATCAATAATCTAGAAACGAAAAATCCCCATATTTACTGAAGTTACTAGAAGCTTCTTCCGTTTCAAGCGTAACCATGGGATTCTTGCCAAATGCTCCTTCCTGGGCTGCGTTCAGATTCTCCACCCGGTGAGTGATCTCTGGGTGACTGGGTAAATGGGCGGAGCTAATGAAAAGCTCCCTAGTGGTTTATGGAATCTGAACGCACTCTCAAACAATGGGTGTGTTTAGCAAATAACGCTGAGAAATAGTAACATAAATATCTCAGATTCAGAATAAATTACATAATAAATTAAGATAAACGATAAAGATAATACATAAATATTTTACTATGAATATTTTTATCAATATAACTAAAGTAGATGAAAATTAAATGTTAGTAGAATAGGACGAATCAATTTAAACAATGAAAATAAATTTTTATTTTAACAAATTAGATGAAGATATATATTGCGCATATCATCTATTATATGTATAGGCTTGTTTTCTATTCCTGCACTAGACTGCACTGGAACGTTCCTTCTTGTTTTCACTAACTTTCAAATATATATCTATTTCACTTTAAGTGCACACTAATTCAGGAACAGAAAACAAACAGTTTTTATTAGTATCAGAAAATATTTAATAATACTAAAAATATTTAATAATACTAAAAATCTTTAACATACTCATCTCAAATATATATATTTATATAACGGTTTTGTGAGACTGTAGACCAAGAAACCTTACATTAATAGAATAAAAGATTAAAGCCTGCCGCAGACGATACGTTTTTCCTTACTGGATTTCTAACTGGATTTTCTTACTTGCTACCGTACGGGCAATGGTACCGGCAGTGCTACTGGCCGTGGCTTCACACGGTGCGAGTTTTCGTACGGGCTAAGCAACTGAAATTTGTTTCATAGAAGTGGCACGCTTAAATATGGATGAGATAGATGAGATGGATGAAATTATTGCAACAGTTGTACATTGTCGTAAAATTGCATTATTTTTAATTATTGAAAAATTGCGACAACGAAATAAATATCGCCGACGTTTATGGAGTCGACAGTCAATACATTCTTTAATGCCTCACTTTTACTGTGTTTATTATGGTAATTTGGTGTGTTTATCGCATATAAACATGGTTCTTATTAGTAGGCCTCTATTAAACATAAAATACTTTCTTTGGACTATTTTGAAGTCTTTTCATTTCTGCACGATGTTATGTTTGCGAAGTGAATTCACGTTTGAACTTTGACAACACTTCGACAGTATAACCTGGTATAACCCAATATAACCTATAAGACTGCGTCCTGATTGGCTTTCACAATAAACCAGTACAGAATCACGTAAGAAAAATAGGACATGATCTATTACGAAAATCCAGTACGCGAGCTAGTAGCGTAGCCCGTAAGCTACCCATTTCCAGTACGGGAGCACGTAAGACTGCCAGTATAGGAGCACGTAAGCAATCTCGTAAGAAAAAACGTATCGTCTGCGGTAGGCTTAATATTTATTAATTTGTAATTACATAAACAGAATAATAAACAAAACGTTTAAACTTTACTTGGTTATTAACGTTTTTCTTTATTATATTTATACATTTTTATTTTTATTTACTATAATATTTTAAATTAAATTTATTTTTTTATTTTAAATTTGTTTTAAATATACGAGCTTTATCACAAATATATAGAAATTTTTATAGCGATACATTTTGGAACGCACCTTTACGTCACCCACCCGTTTCACCCGGCTCAAGGACCCATGTGGTTTTTCCACTCTCTCGGGATAGACAGAGTGATAAAGTGAACGACCCACCTAATGTCCGGTAGGGACACTCTAAAGGAATCTGAACGCTCTTTAGGTGCCTGGGTGCACTCGGGTGGGGAATCTGAACGCAGCCCTGCAGTCGTATTCTTGAAAAATAACGTATACGAAAATACTAGGAAACTCTATAATGGCTGTGTTCCGTTTTTACTGGCAGTGCAGTAAATGTGACGTCATGACAGTACACTGTCACAACTGTTCCAATATTACTGCATTACTGCCAGCACTGCTATAGCATCGTATTTCGGAACAGCATTGCAGTAGCCATATTGCACTGTAGCTACCTCACCTTGGAAGCTGCAGTAGTCACAGTGGCAATATGGCTACCATTCATGACGTCATTGATGTTACTAGATGCTGTCGCAGTGCGCTGCGTACCAATAACGGAACGGATTTTTCACCACTGCCAGTACTGGTAGTTATATCGGAACACAGCCAGAGTGTCACCCGCGCACATCCCGATAGCACACAAACCACTCACAATGGCAGATGCCTAGAGATTTTCCGTAGGTTGGGTTAGATAAGTCAAGATGATTGGTTGGTGGGCTATCGGGATTTGCGCTATCTGAACCCTTCCGTAACGTATACTATAGTATTTTCGTATACGTTATTTTTCAAGAATACGGCCCCTGATTTTCTTATTTCTTTGCCCTGATGCTACCATACGAAAATCGGATGAGCAGATGCTCACTCTTATCAACTTACATCGAGGTATTTTCTGATTGGTCATTTTAACTCCCACTTTCAAATGGTCCCCACTTTTTCAGTATTGCAGGAAACTACGATATTAGTCATGGTGGAAGTAACATGGTGTGTGCAGTTTGCAAGCATCTCTCTCTAATTCTTTGCCCTCTCGCTTGTTTTCTGACCGTTCAGACCCCAGGTGTACCAATCTTATTTAACTCCACAAAGTTGTTACAACTGAATGTAGTTGTCTTCGTTGCACGCATATCATGTTGTATTCTCTCGGTCTTTTTTTATCGCATACGTGAATATCGTACGAGAGCCTCGAACAGAAGGAAGAGTGTGATTTGCATGTAAGTAATATTTTTTAATATTTTACAATAATTGAAGAAGTTTGTTCATTAACATAAATTAAACTGGAAAGGCTTCAAATAAAATTACATAAAATTCAATGAAATGACTCTTTAAAGGTCTCTTTCAATATATAAAAAGAAAAAACAAATACAAAAATTTAATTTTAAAGAATTCTCAGTTAATTATCTCCCAAATTAGTTCGATCCGCCATAAGGCCGCGAACTGCACTATATATAGTGCTTTTCCTAGATTTCCTTCCGCTCCGCTTGAAAAGTCGCGATTTTTTTACTCAATCCGCATAAAATGCCGCGAGTAATGTATAAAATTCTTAAAATCGTTCCGCTTGAAAAGCCGCGATCGTTTTACTCGATCCGCACAAAATGTCGCGAGTAAATGTAAAATTGATATTTTACAAACTTTGATTAATTTTTGTGGAAGTTTGACTAGTATAGGTTGCAAACGATACAAACTGCAATTCTTTCCGAGAAAAGGACACAACGAACATATAGCAGAGTGCGACAAAGATGCAATCATAACAGTTGTAGTAACCTGATATTATCAAACATATAATTTTTCGAAGTTGGTACACCTGGGGTCTGAGCAGTATCCGAAGCGAAAAAGGGGCGTGGTTTGCGGATTTTGCACACACCATGTAATACTTCCACCATGATATTAGTTTCACTTCCATGCCCGACACCCCCGACACCCTATATCTTGTTTGAACGAATATCTCGCTTCACGGGACAGAGCGATTGTTATTTTTGCTAAATTTTTTCGATTTAAGCAAAAACATGTCGAATGAGCCTGTTTTGATCGAAATTGCAGGTGAGGTCCATATACTGTCTAATTTTTTTTTTTTTCTGCCGGATTTGTTTTATGCAAAAACGCGTCGATTAAGGTTCAATTTCTCACTAGTTGAGGTCCATTTGATGCTACAAAAGCTTCGAAGCGTTTGATTAACCAATCAGAACAAAGAATTTTACAAATTGACCAATCAAAGAATGCTTCGAAGCATTTGTGGCGTCAAGTGAACCATAGTCAAAAACTTAAAATCAGAGATGAAGCGCATTTAAACTGAATAATTACCAAGATTTATACTATATATTAAACCGCATATATTATAATTACAGGTTTGATTCAATAAGGCTGGTAAAATGCTTACACAGAGCGTGATTAATTTGCCACGTCTTGAGAGAAAAGTAGAGCTTGGTATTTACAAAAAATCTTCATTGACAGATGCAAAAAAATTGCCCATATATCATCCTGCAGGAAAAATTGCACCACATGCTCTTGTCAAGCAAAATGCCATATTGTGGGCATACAAGCAATTCCAAGATCTAGATGCCAAGAGAATCTTTGTTAATGGAGTAGCAGGAATCTTGGATTTTGGTTTGATACGAAGAGTTGAGACAACTGCAAAGCCTGATGGTGACTGGATAAAAACATATCATCATGAAGCATATGACCAACTAACTGCTAATGAAGTGATGAAGATAATAAATCCTGAGGATATAAACAAGGGCATTAACTTAGTTATAGCAACAAAGGCCAATTTTTGGTTAAGGGGCCATCACATTGAGGGACAGGACCTGATGGCACATTGTGTTAAGAAAACAATTTTAGGTTATAACGAGAAAGCAACAGATCAAATGATTTCTGCTGTGTATAGTTTAGGACAGTTCTGCAGTACATTATATGTATTGACTTTGGCAGGAATCTTACATATCAGACCAACTACTGAAGTCACATCAAGTAACGGTGCAGTTTTTAAAATGTCTGCTAATGTAAAATTATGGTTTTCATCTATGCCTGCAGGTACACACCGCTTAGCAGTAGCTTATGAAGCAGCAAAACGGCTTATATGTAGTGTTTATGCACCTTTCTGCCCAGGAGTTGAAGATTTTAAATCACTACCAGAGTTGAAGGCAAAAGTGATGATGAAACCAGCATTCTATCACATCAATGCATCATATCTAACAGGTGTTGAAAGAAAATATGCTGATACTGATAATGAGGAATTCCTAGGTCGTTTAGGGATATTTATAAATACATTATATAAAAATTCAACTCTTGCCAAATCTCCACACATTGCGATTAGCAAGTTAGTAAACTATTATGACTATGATGCAAACTTCAAAGCCAATTTGGTTGCTATACTACAAAAACAAAAAGAAATGCATGTGAAGATAACAGAAGAGATATTTGAACATTTTGAACCATTCAGAGTTACCCCACAGACAACTATAAACCTAGTGCATCAAGCATTCCTGGCAGATACAACTGCAGATCTTCAGCTAGATTCTTCTGGAACTGCAACTTCTCCCCCAACTAAACAAACTAGACTCTCATAAACTTTGTCTCAGGAATCTTAAGAACCGCAAACTCAAACTATTTTTTAAACACAAACTTTTAATGTATCTTAATTTTTTTTTAAGTTAAAAATTAATCTATGAAAAATACAGTCTCACATAAACTATTTCTTTATTGTTTTATATAAACTTGATTAACTAATAAAATATTAAATTTGTTTTAGACTATAATTGTTTTCTTCTTAGTTTAGCTAATTTGGCACCCGCCCTTAAGCATCCTGAACCGGACTCGACCATCCCTTAAAAGTCAATTGATTAACGCAAAAACACAAAATTGGCACTTGCATATCAAAAATCAAATTAGGAATTCAAATAATTGCCAATTGTGTGATGCAATCGATTTTAAAAATATTTCCAGTAAAGGACGAACATGTCCGTACGCATTTAAGACTCTTGTTTTCTGTGATAGCAAACTGCGTATAGCCAGTTCGCAGATTTGGTGCATCCAAAAACGCTCACTGAGCAGCTATGAGCAATCCAAGGGAAGCGTCTTATTTGATCACATTACAGCCATTCACAGCAGCCAGTGGCTAGACTTTTTCCACTGTTCAAGTACTATGCGTAGCTAGTGGTCAATCACGTGATCAAAAAAACTCGCATCCCAATTCAAGATAATTAGTTCTTCTGGATCCAATCAGTGCTATTTAGCTATTCATTGAGCGATTACACTTCTGGACCTATTGGGTGCCAAAATGATATATTGGTATATTATCAAAATGCTCATTCGATTTATTACTTATTGTAACACATTTTAAAATTTTATAATTACCACTGAAGAAGACTTCATGGTAGTCGAAACATTTAATATTCAAAATTTGATATTGCTAGACCAATACCGTTTATAAATAAATAAATATCTTGAATTAAATTTTTATTATTTTACTCGTTATTGGCTGTCGATCTTCCATTGATTACGTTTGCAAAAAAAAAACATTTTTGTATTATAGTTACTATAATTACAAAAATATACGAAATATTACTTTTACAATTAAAAAATTCGAATTTACTGTTTCAAAAATTTATTTGCTAGATTTCAACAAGTATTATACTGTTGTGTATTAAATCAGAATTTGATTCAAATAAATTTTTCAATAAGAAGTCACAATTTAATTTTTATATCTCGGTTTACTATAATTAAGAGAAGAAACTTTATATTTTAAATATTACTTATTTAAATTAAATAAATTTAATTTTAATTAATATTTACTAAATTATGAAAATCTTTTTCTCGATGTATATTTAACGAAAAATCTTTCATTACGTATACATCGTATCGATAAACGTGAATATGCGACAATTTTATCAAGTAAACTCCGCGCGATCATAACGTCTAAGACGACACATATACGGTGCGTTCGCTTTGATGGTATAATATGCGCTATAAGCATTATTTTATTCTCATTGTTTATCAAATATTTAATAAGGACAGATGATGCTTACAAGCTTCATCAAAGCGATTGCAGCCTTAGAGTATTTATGCAAAGCGGTTAATTCGAATATACGATAGAGGAGAAGAAGGTATTATGGCTACTGTCGACAATGTGGCTACCTATTATTTCTGTTATTAGGTGCCGTATTCTAACAAATGCTTATGGAGTTATTCATTTAGTAGCCCGCCATTTTTTAGTGATGCTAATATGCCAATACATAATGACTGAAAATTCTTATAAAGCATTTTTACTTTTGAGCATTTCTAAACTTTTTCAAGGTATACTTTTAATCTTTAATTACATATACTTCCTCATTATTTTTAAACTTGAGTGTATTACCACACGAAGATACATACACTTAAGTGTTTTGTTTTGTTATTTAACTTTTTATTCGGCCGTATACATTTCAAGTTATACAAAGTTAAAACAATAACATGGAATTTTATTAATATGGTTTTTTAAACGAAATTTTTATATCTAAATATTTCTTCGATAAATCGATTGTTATTCTAAAGAGCAGTGTTTAGAAACATTAGAGACATTATTTTATGCTTGTTGTTTAATGTTAAACAGGGATAAAATAATATTTTTAATGAAATTTTTAATGGTATTTCTAAAGCTTCTGAACACAGGAAAATTCTAAATCAGAAAAATTCTAAACAATGGAAAATTAGAAATATATAATTTTGTAATAAGGCGCTGTGTTTCTTTTAAACTAAAGTAATTTTTAAAAATTATTTTTATGGATAGCCATATTACAACCACTTTTTTTCTGCCACCGATTATGCAGTGCATTAGATTTTTATAAATCACGTCCTAAATAATAAATATCTCATTACTTTGAGCCTAGAATCTATCAAACAATACTCTGACGAATGTAATCGTTCAAGTTTCAATAAAAAATATTAATTATAAACAAAGTTATTCAATAAAATGGGTGCCATATTACCTTTTTTTCCTCTAATATTTATAATGAGGAAAGAAATTAAACTTAATGCAGAATGGCCACTATAATTCAAATATATCATATCTTAGTACTTATTAGAGATATTTATGTTGATTCGATACTCACTCGTATATTCGACAATTAAAATGAGTCAAAATACTTTGAAGGGGAAGAAACAATAAGCACCGAGACAAGTTAAAGCAAATATTTAATTTATTTGTGAATCTGCGCAATCATAAAATATATGCATATATCCATGTAACGATCAACGAGATAACATCGATAGAGCTCGGCGCTGAACGTGACGAGACAATCAACGTGTAAAGTGTAAAGAGTGGATTTGGACGTAATCATGGATAACTTTAGAGGAAATCGCGTGACTTCCTCATAGTTTTTCTCGGGGGCGCATTTTATCAATCGGGTCTCATTATTTTTTTTTCTGCTTGTGATAAGAAACACGACGTTTCGCAGTAGGGGAATAAAGGGGGCAGAGGAAAGAGAGAGGAAAAGAAACAATACGTCGCTCTCTCGTCATTTGTACATGTAATATATAAAAATAGAATCCACGGTGCGCAGCGGGATATGCCGACGTCATCGGTCGAGCAATAGGGGACGAGAAAAGGAGAGAGGAGAGGAGGGAAAAGAACTCAAGAAGGTATCGCGAAAGATTGCGGATCAAAACCATACTCGTCAGTTCACGTTCTGTAATATTTGTAATCCGACTACAAATCATATCGCTGTTATTGGCAGACGTGTATTCGACGTGCGCGAACCATGACGCGCGTTCGTCCGGAATGGAGCCTTTCCCTCTAAGCGACGAATCGTTTCCGATTTCGTCAAGGCTCGTGCTACTTAAAGATCGATCGACGAATTGATCTAAATCACGGCTGAGTTCCGCGAATAACGTCGTCATTTGTCACGTCCAACCTGTCGAAGCGTACTACAGGTCGTCCGCGAAACTGTCTTCTCCGCGATCTATTCATATCTTCGAATCTCAAATTGCCATGTAATTCTTCATAGCTCTCGTTTATGGTTCGATTTATATACTTGCGAGAGATAACACATTATTTGCGGAACGCGCACGCGTGCGTATTGTTTTTACTTCGTATGCGCAATCAGAGCCGCGCCTAACTCTTCGCAGAAGAGAAACGAACGAATTGGTATAACGACTAATTATATGCATGTTTGTATCGCATGTGTAAGGCAAATCGAGAGTCTCATACGAAATGAGAGATTCGAGAATAGAGTAATAACCAGCGTTAGTTAATTAAATTGAAGCGCGGATAGGAACAAATCCGCTTTACGGAGAAGTACGAGAAATATCTACTAAATAAATCATCCATATAGGCTGCGTTCGCGGAGCGTGCTATTAGCGCTATTGCTTCATTTTATTCTTATTTCACGTCTAACGACCGATGAAGATAGAATGACGGGGAATAGCGCTCACAGCGTCCTTTCTGAACGCAGCCGTAGAGAAATACGACAGAGAAGGGATGCATCTCCGTATCTTTTTACATCAGGACAGACGATGTAACGCGGGCGCGACCCAAATTACGACATCTCAACGACATCTGTACACGGCAAATCGCAACATGGCGATTCGTCTTCGCGTAATGCACTATTTGATCGAGCTACGACATTGGCCGTGTCCCTATATTAATGACTCGGCCGTGCATAAATATATATGCATATATATATACATGCATATATATACACATACATATAAATATATATATATATATTTGTCGCGACGCGAAGGAAGACGAAATAGAGTCGCCGCTTCGCGTCCGTGTGCTACGCGCGTCTCCGCTGTGTTGTACGATATTAATTATTTAATCTGAAATTGTTAAAGTATATACGATTCTAGTGGCTGTTTCTTTTTTCTTTCTGATTCTCTTCCCATCTCTTTCTCGTTCATCACGGTCCATATTCGCTAGGATGAGCCTTAGCAGCCGACCTGATGCAACATTGATGCAAGTCGGAACACGCGCATCCAGGCGAACATGCCGGTGGACGGCGAACGGCAAACGGGCGCCCGCGTCGACGACGATGTCGACGAAGCTTTGCGCTGCTCTTGTGTGCCGGATGGCGACGTTCGGCTGAGGGTAGCGTCCATGGATGCGGCGTCGCTGCTCTCCGACTTTCGCTGCTTTTGCTGTTGCTGCTGCTGCTGCGGCGAATACTTCATATCTACGGTTATGCGAGAGGAAAGGTGAGTACGGCGAAAGAAAGATTACTTTCCACTTTGTTTAGAAATGAAGACAAGAAGGCAAGAAATAGGTACTAACACTGAAGCCATCGTAAGTTTGTACGTACTGTACTTTACTTTTCATTATTAACGGCCATTATGATGGCTTTCCGCATATCTACCTCTGCATTTGAATAGCTACTATAGTTAGTGTGACAAGATATTTTCGACAGAACGGTCCGGCTTTCAAAATTTCAAAATGATTGTTTCGCTGTCTCGTTAAATAAATTCCAATGTTAGCGAAAAAATTCCGCTAAAAAATACTTCATAAATTTTGTCAAATCATAGTAAACCTAGATCTGTGCTAATATAATGACAAATTTAATACATTTTAAATGGCGAGTGCTGTGGTTTCGTGTCAGTTTCGCTTCTCCAAATACATGACTAAAGCCTGTGTCCCACTACGTATTGCGGATGCGGATCGGATTGGGATTGCGAATCGCGAATTAGAATGCAGCCAATCAAAGCCAGGCAGCTTCAGATCCGGATTGCGAATCGTAGAATAGATGACTTTCTATTTGCTTAATTCGCGATCCGCAATTCTAATCAGATCCGCAATACGTAGTGTGACACGGGCTTAAGAGAAGCAAAGATACATAACGCATCTCACAAAACATAGACTTTTTAAGGACATTGCATCTATGAGACGATCAAAGGATATATGGTCTAAGGACGTCTTTTAGATAAAGTGTGTACTGTGTAGAATGTGATATTGCATTATTTATGAACAGTGCAAACAGTAAAAAAACTCATCTTTGAGTTCGTAGCTTAAAAACGATATTGATAACAAAAATTAATTATTGATTTAAGTTAAAAACTTAAAAATTTTTCTCAAGTTTTCATTTTTCTTATTTTATATATACACACGCACGCACGCACGCACGCACGCACGCACGCACGCACGCACGCACGCACGCACGCACGCACGCACGCACGCACGCACGCACGCACGCACGCACGCACGCACGCACGCACGCACGCACGCACGCACGCACGCACGCACGCACGCACGCACGCACGCACGCACGCACGCACGCACGCACGCACGCACGCACGCACGCACGCACGCACGCACGCACGCACGCACGCACGCACGCACGCACGCACGCACGCACGCACGCACGCACACACGCACGCACCACGCACACACACACACACACACACACACACACACACACACACACACACACACACACAATATGAAGCAGGTAAGTTCAAATTATTAAATATGAATAATTATATTATTCTTCAAAAATAAATTGATATTTTTATGTTTATATCTTCGTCTTTCCCTAATGTAAAGTTGTCCCCCTTTGGATTGAAACATATATGGTTACATTAGCTATAGTGATTTTCTATCGAGGTTAAACGACCAATATAATGCATAGCCGATAAATATAAATAAAACGTAGTAAATAACAATATAATTCTAAAAGTATTAAAAAATGTAGTGCTCAAATATTTAAATCTTCAATGCAATCAATTTTTTCATTTTTAACTTAACTTAAAAACTCAAAATAACTTAAAAAAACTTATAATTGCATATAATATACGACAAAGTAACAAACCATAACAAAGTATGTACTAACTTGTCCCGCCCACGGACAGAGTGAGTAATTTTTGTTGTAATGAAAGAAAACGAGCATCTTCATGTATTAGTTGAAAGACAATAGGTACAATATTGATTTCCGCTAAATGAATAAATTATATATGTATGTATATTCTCTTATGTTTTTGGGATTGCTAAATGTTATTCATTTTTGTATCTACCTAAACTACACAAGACTAAATTTAAAAGAATCAAAATAAATCACTTTTAATATTAATTTGATTTTAATTCAGTTATTTAATTATTAATAGTTTATTATTATTATTATTAAAACGAAACATTTTAAAGGAAACTCTTGAGAATAAAACGCTTCAGAAATACTAAATCTGACAAAATAAAATCAATGTAATATAAAAATTATATATAATATAAAAATAACTTTATGTTCAAAAAATCTTAAGTCATCAGATGTGCATAGATGGTTGTTAAAAATGGTGTTAAAACGATTAACTTTTTGACACTATCATGTATGTGTCACTTCATTAGAGGCGCATTAGGTTTTTCAACGTAAATCTTCGTCTGGAGCTCTATATTGTACTATTTTTCATATTATACTTTACACTCTATAGTAATGCATTTTATAAATTCATTCGTTCACAGAAAAATGTTATTATCGAATCAACAATCATATTCTCACATATAAGCAAGAGTATGAAATCTTCTTGAAAGAATTTAATAATCTTAAATAAACGTAACTTGCTTACATAATAAGATCTAAATTGATATAAATTTTTTTTTTTATTTAAAAACTCTCTCGATTAACTTCAAATTTGAACTCCTTATTCGGCTTTATATAATCAGCATAATAGCTACTAGTAATTTTGCATTGATATATACCATGCATAAAATTCGAGTTAATATCTATAAAATTAAAAAATTTTATTTTTGCATTATACTATAGTAATTAAATAACTGAAATAAAATCGTCCAAATTATTATTAAAAGTGATTTATTTCAATCATTTTATGGCTTTCGGTCATTTTTCCACGAGTTTAGTGGGATAAAAATGCTACTTATTTTATCCAGCACCATAAAAAAAAGATATATACATATATATATATAAGATTATGTATGTAATAACTTCCATTAAACTTTTTAAGAAGAAATCGACCTTTATCCATCATCCATGCTTGATTGCAATGGATCGTGACAATTTGTAAATAAAAAGATTTTTAGAATCAATGTAATGCAGATTTGACTATTTTCTTTAGATTTATTTCTTTAGCATAATAAAAAAACTTTATGTTATAAAAGAATAGAGTTATATGAGTAAAAACTTTATCTTTCTACATTCTTTTTTTGCTAACAATTCATGTAAAACGTTAAGGTCTATATTCAAAACGTGCTATTGAAGCTTTAGCGTTTTTTTATCATTTTATCCTTGTTTTACGTCTAATGAACGCTAAAGATAAAATGACTAAAACACATACGCTAATACCTTTATAAGCGCGTGCTGCATACAGGCCTAAGTATAACATCCTGCCTACACATTAGTGATATAATTTTGGTGCAAGCGGTCGGTTATTCCGACAATAAATCTCCGCAATTGCAATTCCACGATGAATTTCGACCAACAGAAATTCACGTGGACCTTTTGGCATAAATATCGCATCAACCTTGACTATGTTTAGGCTAAATGCTCATACGGTCATGGTCGTTATGCTCGCATAATGAAGCAAAAATAAACGATTAATTCCTGATTCGTAAAACAGAAATGCATATATGTATAATAAAGGAAGATTGCCAACGTCGGTTAACTACTTCGTTTTTGAATTGTATTTCTAAAATAAAAATAAAAATTTTTATCAAATGATGTGGCGGTTTTATAATCTTATTTCAAATTTTGCAATAATTAAATTTTTCGAAAGATAAGCAGAAATGAGCATTTAAGAAAATAAGCTTCAAAACCGACATTAGAACGCAGTAATGCTACATTTTCCTTTTCTCTTCCTTTAATATGAGTCGTCTGTACAAAATACAAGTTAGTGCATATGTGAATTTTTAAAAGCTATTCACGATGCAAAATGATTTTTGTTTATACAAATTATGCTATTTCGCAAGATACAACATATAGCGCGACAATATATAAAAATTAGATTAAGTTACGAACTCAATAGATAGATCTAATCTGTTTAGCTTATATAATTTTTACTACCTTATAATCTTAGCAACAGACGTGCTAGTTTAAGCTGCATCCTGATTTTGTGTTTAAAACCACACACAAAAAAAAGAAATATAAATTAAAATACTTTTAGAACGTTACAAACATGTAAAATATGATCTAATATTACCAAACTCACTATTGTTTAAACTATGTAATTTGCACAAAATTTTATAATTTTGTACTATTATTTTCATAGTGATAAGTGAGATCAAAATGATGAAAATATCAAACAAAAAGATGAGAGAACGGTCTGCAGTGATCTGCAGCGGATCCTCGGTGTCTAATAATAATTGTGCGTGAATTTTTACAATCTCCAGCTCACGTGAACCGCGCACCGCATATTCATCAGTCTGAAAACGTAGTTTTCAAATAAAGCCAGAATACGTAATATCACAAATTAAATTGCTCGTCAATTTAATAATTGACGTAAGCTGAAGAGTGTAAAAAATTAACACAGAAATTATTATTAGGTAAGATCCGTCGCAGACGACTAGAGACCAATATATGTGTATATTAGCTCTCTCTCATTTTTATATTTAATTTTCGCACTTGAAGAATTTACTTTTAACTGATTTTATAAAAAAAGAAAATGTTCTGAATGTATGAACTATGGGTCTTTACTTTTTTAATTATATAAATAGGTTATGTTTCCATTAGTATTGACAAAGCAATGTTTAGTTTCCGAGAAATAAGGAATTAAGTGTTAGTTTAAAAGATCTATTAATATTAGCGACTGTCTTCCGTATTATATTTCGAAAAATGCATGTAATCTCACCAAGTACGTTTCCATGTACATAAATGTTATTTCGTCCAATTTTAATTCGGTTTCGAAAAAACTGTCTTGCAGTAAATCCCATAAAATCTTCCAAATTGTGCATGTGAATACGCGACGACGGGTTGCTTTATATGTATGTAGAGTGACTGTTTATTATACTCTTGCGAAATCGCTGTTTCCAGAAGCACGATCGCTAGGTGGGCGTTTCGAATGGCGCACGCGCCTCTTTCGGTCAGCTGGTTCCCTAGACCTACTTTTCGCCCCGATAATGCGGACTGACATCATATATACACAGTCATGTCACTCTCGAGCTCACGACGGATGGAGGCTGCCGTTTCCTTCACTGTTTACTTACAATGCAAAATTGCTGCATAATGTTGCGGCTACTCCATCCCTACAAAAATCGATCGTACGGCGAATTCGGCCGAACGCATTAGTGCGCACTGGTGCACATTAAAACTGTCGTATCCTATATACAGTGCAAACCTTCAAGGAATGTCTTAACAACGTCTAGATGATGTCCGGTGGACGTTCGTACATTCTTAGAACGTTCCTCGGTCAAAGTATGTTGCGGAACGTAAATCAATCTGTATTTTATCTAAAATACGTACAGATTAAACTGAGAAATTTTCAATATTACATTGTGCTTTGTGCGTTTGATAAAATATGTAGGCATTTGAAATATTTGTATTTCACTTTTTCCACTCAAATTAGAACTGTGTGTAACGGCTTTAATATACTAATATTACCGCGCGCTAGTGCGTCCAATCGAATCTACTAATGGTTATTCGATTCGTTCAACCAATTCTCTACTTTTTTTTTACATTGGTTTCTAGAAAATCAATTAAATTTCAGTTAATTCTGACTTGATGTTTGTGGACACAGCTGTACAACTCGTTTAGCCTTTCTGAATCTATGAGCCATGCATTTTCTGTGAAGATTTTATATGTTTATCTTGTCTTTCTCTATATAACCGGTAGTCATCATCTGCGTTACGCGATCGTGATGTCACACATCACTAATAGCAGCAACAGAAAACTGTACGCGTTTCGCCAGAACTTAACTCTGTGCAGTTTACAACTACAAGCTGCAGCTGCAATTGCAGTTAGATAGTTCAAATTGAATCTCCAGAAATACGCTTTCTATATTCTCTGTTCTTTTATATATAAATAAGATCTGTATAGAGAGAGAAAGCGATCGAGATTTCCTAAGTTTCACATTTTAGAATGATTTATTTCACATTATTATTATTATTATTATTGTTATTATTTTCATCTTGTAGAGTATTCCTCTTTGAGAAGCTGTACAAGCTTTGTCGTAAATTTTTTTTCTATCGAATCATCAGGATGACTTTCATTTTGCATAAAATCTAGTTCAAGTGGTAACCATTAAGTACAAACTGTCCTCGTGATGCTAACATGTGCAGTGGCGTAGTAAACTGGCTTTGCCCCTTACGTCTTCTTTATTATAAAATTGATAGCAACTACCAATAAACTAATTGTCAGAAATCTTTCTCAATTCAAAATGTGTTTATATACTCGCTACAACAGACAAAATTTTCCGCGTTACCAACAGAAAACATATTCCTAGTGTAGGAAAACTCCAAAAAAAAAAGAGTTAGTCATAAAAGTTCCATCACTTTAATTGTTTCTCATTTGTCTTTTACCCAAGCATAATTTATGGCTTTTTATCTTCCATTACAAACAAATTTTCGATTCGAAATTCGTGCTTACAAAGTGTTGTACTGCTAAATTGACGCCCTTATTGACGGCGGATCGCCTGGAGGGGGTGAACCCCTCTTTTTCTCTCCCTCTATTACGGTACTGAACTGCGAATATGTATCACTGTAAGTAATAAACTACATGTTTGTGTGCGTGTGCACGCGTGTCAAGAAAACGCTGTGTCCTAAATCTTGGTCGTTGCTCGAGACCGTCCTTAGATATCAACGCGCTACTTCACCGAATAGTCTTTATTTGGTACAGACGAATAACGAAGGTGCCATTTGACAAAAAATACAGAAAATACATGTTATTGGCAAAAATACAGGATATAAATCGGTAAACGGTACATGTGTCTACGTATACACATGAAGATATTGTTGGACACACATATAGGATGGAAGATTAGACATCTTGTTGCGAGTTGCTGCATTTTAGAAACAGAAATCGTTTTGCATGCACGACGGCGATCAAATTGCGTTCAGATAAATTTGTGCAAGATCTCTTAGATTAGATATACATCATTTAGAAATAGAACAATTATAATGGTTTCCGATTACGCTTTAAAAAAAAGAGGCGCGAAAAGAAGCATGAAACAGATTTTCTTTCGCTTCTTGGGTTATCCCAACGTTTTAGTGAATTAATAATTAGTAAACATTTAGTGCACTATCATTGTCTCGAGTACCAATTTTGAGAATAGAATTTATTCAGATAAAATCTTCGCGAGGAAGAAAAAGGTTTCCTAGTACGCTCCTCGAAGAGTCCAATCGCGCTTCGAATCGTCCATCTTGGTTGGCGCGCGATTACGACGTCGCGCTGTCACATTAAATTCGCTGACAGCAAACTAGTCTCCCCGCGTGAATTATTGATTAATTTAATGCGACAGCCGATAAACTCGCCGCGACAATCGTAACGACCTGAGCAACTTGAAAGCTTGAAAAATATTGGAAATCAAAACTTTTTCTACATATTCAGAGAATGTCGCGACTGCAATTACATCTCAGGGACACGTTGCTTTGCCATTCATAAATTCAATTAATATTGTTAAAAAGAAGGAAATGATCGAAGCAAAAGCATCTAAAGGTAAACTTCATAAAATTCAACTTTTTAGAAGAAAGTGCATTATAATCGCCGATAATAAAAATCGTACTTCGCTGTACTACGATGGCTTCAGCGGAAGAATAAATATGACAGTCGTTAAATGTCAAAATGTTGAATCGATCCGTTAACTATAGAATGCGAATATTGAGGCAAATGTGACCTGGCTTGGTAACAAACGTTTTCAGTATTGCGGTAACGTTACGATAACTCATAATGAAAGAAATACATCAATGAATGACAGGTCTTTAATTTGATAAAGGATTACAAGGAAATGATTCCTCACAACACGACTGCTAAAGTAATTCTATATACCTCTCACAGTTGCCTCTAGATTTATCGGATTTCAGGATTAAACGATTGTCCAAGTTACCACAGGAATCGAGAACAATTAGTATTCACTTCTGAATCCTACCGAAATCACTCACCTGATGGACTCGTGTTTGATTGTTATAAACCCGTCTGCCGAGCGAGAACGTTCAAGCACTTTGACTGGGTCAGCTGTCTGATTGGTGAACGCGCGACTGGTGAACCACAGTGGTCTCGTGCGCAGCGCGTAGCGTTCTGCGGATCACGACGACGAGGTGCATCGAAACCAGGGAATAGGAGAGGACAAGGGAAGACGGAAGAGAAGAGGAGAGGAGAAAGAGGTGAAGTGTCCTCCTCCCCGTCGCGCACCTTCACGTTGACGTGATCGTTGGGACGGTGAAAATGGTGGGGTGCTCGCTCGTCTTCGTGGTTGCGCACTCCGCAGCGCCGGCGCTGCATCGACCCATCGGTCGGTGGTTCCTCGATGTACGAAAAAGACAGAGCCACGACTGTCGTACACCGAAACGTGCGCCCCGTAGCCCCGCGTATTGGTTTCTCACGCTTTCATTTCAGATCTTTTTTAATTCATGCAGTTTTGTGAACGTTCCTCGGTTCCTATCGAAGATGCAAAACTTTGAACTTGATCTCATCGTTAATAATAATGGCTTGCGTTGTATCAATTCGGTGCAATTTGTTTTTGCTTTTGGAAAAAGATACCCCACGCAGGAACTACGACCCTTGCTTATTTAGGGCAATCGGACACCCTGAACTAGGTCAGATCTCAAAAATCCGCAAGGATGCTTTAAAAACGAAAAACGCGTTTTCGCGGATTTCTGAATGTCTAACGTCACGTTCTGGTAATCATATGTAATTATAAATTATATAGTTCCGCAATTGCAAGGAAATTCATAGTTGTGCAATCTTTGCAAAATAGTCGCTTTTAAAGTTGAGTGACCAAACGGAGAAACCATAACGCTCCATTATCTCTCCAATCCCTTTATGTGCCTAGCGAGCGATTACTTTTTATTTGCATAATCAGATTAACCGCTTTGCGTGATTTGAACTGGGCAAAGTGGAATCATACGATATGAATCATTTGGATATTCCAGGTCCTTAGATCGTCAGCTGTTTTACTTCGTCGACGAAACTTTGATCGACATTTTGAGCACTTGACGGGAATCATTTGATTTTTGTCTCCCTTATCTTGACGGGGAGCCTGCGCGCGACTAAAGTTGAGCGTGGTCACGCGGCGCAAACATAAAAGGTATCCATTCTGATCGATACTCACGTTCGTTCTTGGACTTTGTCAATATATGGAAAACCGCGCATGATACTGTCAAAATATCAAACTTCGCGATTAATTAACCACATGTGCTTGGAATAATTAAATAACAACAAAATCCAATGATATGGTATATTTTAACGTCGAAAGATAAATGCAAGAATGTACCCATACAGCACAGATTTCAGCAATGCTGCAGCAACATTGCAACATTTCAATATCGAGAAACATTGAAAATATTGCTGCAACATTGGTGAAATATTCTGTGCTATGCAGTAAAAAAATTTCTACAATATTTTTTTATTAATTATATATACAAGATTTTAACTCTTCACTTTAACCCTTTGCTGCATCCAGTATAGATCACCATTCTTCTCGCAGTTTTTCCGTTTTTGAGCATTTCATAACCGGTTCAGGAAACATATTTAGAAATATAAACCTTTATGTTCCTGAGACATACACGTCATTACACGTATACATAAATAATATAAATATGCAGAGCAAAAGATTTTCGGGTGCAAAGAATCAAACTTTTTAATTGTTCATCAATTTAGCATACATATACGCAACTAAAGGATTAAAAACTAAAAAGTAATAAAAATCATCTATCACTGCTCTCTATCTTTTCATTGCTTATTGCACAAGAACTTGAACAGTGTCAATATATCTAATTAATAATTCATTAAGTCGCCAAGTAGTCGCCATTGCAGGTATTACTTTTATTATAGAAAATTGAGTATGATAGTGAAAATTAAGTATGAACGTTTCATTTTTAAATTATTTATGAATTATAAATATAATTTAGATACTGAAACTGAATAGAGACAATAACAAATAATTATAAACATAATATTAATCAAAATTGGCATTTAAAAAAAATATAAAAAAAAGAAAAATAAATATATTGTTTGAAAATCTTTACATGAATGTTTTTGAGATCGCTGATTTCTAATCTGTACTCAAATTTTGAAAATTTAAAATGACAAATAAGGCAACAAAAAATTTTGAAAAATTATCATCGCTGAAACCTTATATTTATATTTGAGATTTCTTATCACGTTCTTGTCATTACTTCTAATTTATGTCAAGTACAAAGCTTTTTCGTTGAAGAGAATAGTAAAGATTTCTTTAACATTCGATCCGCTAATATTTTTCTCCTAATTGTATAATATAATCAGTAGAATAATATTCACCTAATAAAATTATAAAATAATAAAATTACTAATAAAAGTTCTAAATGTTTTGAATGCCTAATATTTTTTGCCCGTTACAATAATAATAAAATTATTTGTATCTCGATAATTGAGCCGAATGGAGCTATATAGTGTATATGAACTTATTGCGTTATTTTTGTATTCTAAATTAATTTCTAAAGTTATGCCCACATATTATGAAACACCCTGTACACTAATAATAAATAATAGACAGCACCGATTATAAATGCGATTTTAATAGTGTATTACAATCGTGTTAACACGCGGCACAACACATGGAGAATCACATGGCGACGTTAGCAGAACCTATATATAATTACATCTCAGATAACTTACACAGTGTGTTTTATTTGTTATATAAAGGTTATTAAAGCATACGACAGCGGAGTGCGTGTATCTTCTCCATGAGAAGAATCTTTCTTTGGAGATGTCGAGTATTGTCGGGGGATAAAAATAGTTTGATTTACCCTTTGACGAACGCCACATCGTGGTTCCAGGTCAGCGAAACGTCCACAAAGGATAAAAAAAGGGATCATTTGTTGATTTTATAAATATCAAAGAGTGGGAGGTACAGTGATAAGTCTATACATAAATAAATCTTAGATAACCGTCATTGAAATATAAATACTTCAGTGTAAAAGAAGTGTAAATCCATGCCATTTCAATATAAATTGATAGAGTTTCTTTAGATCGAATTGTTTAAGGAAAAAAATAAATATTTTAACCGATAAAAGTTTAAAAGATAAAGCTTTTTTTATATTTAACTTTGAAAAAAAGTTTATTGAAAAAAAATCTTTAAAGGAATAACTACACAAGAAAAGAACCATTCTATATTTAATAGTCAGTATCATACATAAAACAATATAAAATCTAATAATTTGCTAATCTTAAACATAACTTATTTACATGAAAGAATTTTGAAAAGCTTCATAAAAAAATACATTTAGCCTTTAATAATTTTCATGGGTTGAGAGGAAAAGATATCATTTAAAAATATTTTCAAATATTTTATAAAGATATTTTATTGGAATAAAAAACTATTGTTATAAGTAATTATTTCTTTGAATTAATAAATTATAATTCAAAAACACGTATTTACTTGAGACAAGAAATTTTTGCCATGTAGTTTCCTTATGTGTTAATATTAATATATCAAAATAGGTAAAGGTACAAAATGTAAACGGAGCTGTAAACTTACCTGTCAGTAGCATACCATGTCGAAGTGCACGGGCTTTTCGGCGTGGAAGGGCTTTTGGGCGAATTCGTGTTTGCGATCGATGACTTCGTTGAAGACGAGATCGAACTTCCGCTCTCCGGTGTACAGGGAGACTGATTTTCTTCGTCGTTGCAAATTCCTGATTGCCAGGAGTACCTTGTTCTGGCGCGTGAACTGGGACTCGATCCGCATGAACTCGATACACTTTTCGGACTTTTGGGACTCTTAAGGGCATTAGAACTGAAGACGCGACTCAAACGCAATCTCAGGGATGCCTTATCTTTAAGTCTTACAGCACAATTATCGTCAATGCTCGAAACGACCTCATCGAGCGATTCTAAATTACTTGTCATGATTCTTGGAAGAGCACTTTAAGCTTTTATAGTATATCAATTCGATGATAAAAGTTATAGATTAAACTTAAAAGAAGTTGAAGTATTCTCTCGCACGTAATGAATATTATTCAACACTGTCAAAAAACATAAAACATAAATTAAAATTTTTATTTGCCGCATTGATTTTTAAAAGCTTTTTAGGAATTATTTAAGAAAAATAAATATTTTCCAAAATTACTTTTGTCCTTTATTTATTATTGTTTTAAGATTAATTTCATATTTCTTTTAATAAGAAACAATTTTTTAATAATGGATTCATTTGACCTCTGCACGTGATTCATCGATAACCATGATTCTAGATTTCTAAGTAGACTAAAATTAAATATTTAAATGTCATTTTAGTAACATTTGTTTCAAAATTTTTTATTTGGCTCATTAAGTTGCACTTAAAGAAAAAAGTTCAATTTTTACTCTACTTTTTTTATGTTCGGGATATCGAGACTCAGAAAACGTAAAAATTGTTATCAGGATGATTCTAATTCCAACGATAGCCATAAATATTCTAATCTAAAAATAACATTTTGATCTAACGTTTTTAATCTATTGATGAGTTATTAATTAAATAGTTATATTGTTAATAAATTATTAACTCTCTAACTGTATACATTTTTTCGGTACCTTCCCAATATACACGTGGGATTCATATCATATTTTACGCTATTTAGCCTACCTTAAAATATTAACAAAAAAATAAAAAAAATTCTGTAACATCTGTTAACATTGAAGATTTCATAGTTATTTTGATAAATATTATTTATTAAATAATTAATTTTTAATGAACTTTGAAGCGAGTAACGAACTTTGTCGTCCAGTATTCCATTTTTTACAATATTTTTTTAGTAAATAGATAAGCAACGATTTTTCCAAGTTTTTTATAATATTATTTTGACTATTTATTCATGAATAATTTAAAAAATTGTTACTTATAGAAAAAAGTTATATACAGATCTGATACGTGACTTTACATGTTCTGCATTTAATAATGTATTGGTTTTTCATATTGACTACATCAAGTTCCTTATACCTTTTCTGAAGAGCTCAGACAGGCAAATTTGCCACAGGCAAATTTGCCAATTTTACAAGCAGATGTAACTTGTATTAAACACCATAGATCTAAAAACAATCAAAAGGTTAATATTTTAATCAATTAACAAGGACTCATAAATCCTTTTTATAAATTTATTAGAATTTATTCTTAGAATTTTATTCTTGAGATCTATAAATTTTTTATTTATAAATTATTTATAATTAGTTTCAATTATTATTTTTTAATTATAATTATTTAGTTTTTATTTTAAAAAATAGGAAGTTAATCTTCAAACAATAAAGAACAAAAAGTAATTTTTAAAAAATATTTCCTCACTGTCTTTAAAAAAATTCCTAAAAATCTAAAAAATCAGCTCGAAAAAACTTGCTTAAAAGAATTCATTTTAAATCCAAGGTTTAATTTTTTCACGCATATCGTCGACGATAACCAAAGCTGCTGTATTTCGTGATTATTATTTATACACTAAAATTATATTCGAGTATACAAGTTGCACGTACGACGCGTTGTAGACAGAACAGAACACCAAGAACAACTGAAATTGCTTGAAGGAATTGAGTAAAACCCCAATCGAGCAATAGACTTCCTGCCGGTGCTAACCACATCCTTCCTTCTTCGCTTTTATCAGTGGAAATCCTTAAATATAAAGCAGGAAAGTCTGGTAATAGGTTGGTAAAAGGATAATACGTGAAAATGATAAGACGCTCAAATACTTCACAGTAGCTCTTGTCTAATCTAATCGAAAGCTCGAAAATCATAGCATATCAATGACAGTTAATCGCTTTGTAAACATCCGTTATCAAGTTCGCTTTAATCCAACTGTTACGGGCGATCGGAATTTTAGGCAACTCGACGAAAAGAAACGGGACAACTGCTAATTTTTAAATGTCTAGTTTGTATTTTCTTTGATTTACAGATCAACACTCGTTGCATGGTACAATGATAATAAATAATTAAGGACGCAAAATCCGCGGAAGAGTGGCTCAACCACTCGCATGGCGGGCATTTAACGCTCCTGAGAATATCTCTTCGGTGTGATGAAGAAGAAAAGCAGAGTCAGGAACTAGCCCGACCCCTGTGTCACGTCATATACATATTTGCAATTATCTACTTATCAACAATACAATAACAATTCATTACTATTTGAACACGTATTGCGAACGCTTTTGAGTACCATCGAGAGGAGAGTTCATGGGATGAGCACGAGTGAGATGAGATGTGATGAGATGATAATCGTACTAATATCGCGATTCATGCCATATGCGGCTTCTCGCGCGTTCGTCGCGATTTCCGCGATTGATAGCATGCACGCGTAGAGAGACGTCTACTTTGTAGATTGTTCTAGGTAAGCTATAAGATCAGCCCTCTCCTGTGGCTTTTTCAATCCGGCGAACACCATCTTCGTGCCGGGAATGTACTTCTTTGGATTTTCTAGATACTCGAACAAAGTATCTTTGTTCCAAGTGATACCTAAAATACAGCGACACGCGAGTTATAATTAAGTATATGATATATATTCTAAGTGCAAATCATGCTAGTGCTATAGATTAGAAATGTACAAAGGTTTTTTTTTATGCCGAATCGTATCAAATTGAATTAAATCACATCGAATCATCAAACACAACTTTTAATTAACATAATTATTGTTAGGTTCAATTTTAATAAATAATTTAATACAAAAATGATATAAAAAAATTCTATATAAAAAAAAATTGATTACATAATATAAAATCACTCTAAATATAATTTGATAAGATTATCAATATATAACTGATATTCGAAATTCTTAAATTTAAAATTTTCGTGTAGCTCGAATTCATAAAGATTTAATTGCATAAACTGTTCGAATACGATTTGAACCGAATCAGATAAGATTTGATTTGATTCAATTTATATTCAAATAGTTCGCACATTTCTACCATAGATAATACAGAATAATGTCAAAGTTTAACGCAATTTATCTTTATATGTCAGTAACTAAACACGTACCTTTCGCTTTATTGGCATCGGTATAAAGGAAACCTGGGGATTGGCCAGTTTTTCTACCTATAAGTCCATGTAAATTAGGGCCTACTTTGTGTTTGCCACCCGATTCAACGGTGTGACATTGTGCACACCTTTGAATAAAAATCTAGAAAAAAGAAATACACAATAATATTATGATTATTGCTGTTTACAAGATATTACATACTAAGAACATAACAAGAATGTTTAGTCAAATTTTGTAACAAAATTCCTGGATTTTCTTAAAATTTTTAATGAAAATTAGAGCACTTTTAATATAATTTTGAAATACATGTACTTTATTATACACTTTTCAGTCCTAATCAAACAATCAAAGAAAGCCATTTGAGTTTTAAACATTAAATTTAAAAAAAGTACTAAAAAGAAATAATATGAAACGACATACACTGGAACGTCGTAATAAAGATGCTTCGGAAAAATCCATTTCATATGCTCGTCACATGTGAGTACCATGGGAAAAACGATGTAATCGCATAACAACATTTATTTATTACTAATGTTTTAATAATTTAGTTGCTGTGTGTAGAAACACAGTTATAGCTATCTCCAACATTTTGTTTCATTATAAATTCAATTAGTTAATTTATTCTTTAATTTTAAGACGCTCTTTCAGATATTTAAATCAAAATAAATACATAAATTGGTAAGTGATTCCATTTCATATATTTTAGACAATTATCTCTTCACTTGGCGATTGATCTACATTGAAAAGGACGTATTTATGTAAATTTCTCGCAAAATTGTTTATAAATTTATTTTTGAAAACGTTTCCAAAAAATTGAAAATTTTTTCTACAAAGACAAGAAACAATATTACTACAGTATTCTGAATTTCATGATTTAAGAGTAAGTTAGACAAGCATATATCACTCACATCAAAGTCCCGACCCGCGCTCTACGAGATTCCACTGTATAACGATTTGTTTGCAACACACGGATCTAATTCATGAGAAATACAAAATTCGGAAGGTGATAAAACACACAATGTCAATTTAAAACTATAAGGAATATTATTGTTCAAAATTTATATATATACTATGTATACAAACATAGTTTAGATGAAATTCATTGCGTAAATTAAATAATATATATTACGGAACTGTGCATACTCACTCAAAAGGTATGTGTATGCGTATACGTGTGTGTACTAAATATAATAATAAATATAACGTATACTATATTTATTGTCAATCGATTGTCGACATTTTGCATTATCAAGAAAAAATGATAAAAATAACAACTGTCAGAAAAAAAATAAAATTTAAAAATAAAATTTCAAAATTTTTTTTCATGTATCAATAAAACCTCAGAAAAATTCATGTTTAAAAAAAAACTAAATTTCAGTTTTTCGGTGACAATACTCTATAAAATTTTGTCTTTATTATTTATTACCTTCTTTCCTTTCTCTGGATCACCCGCCGGAACACCCATATTTATTTAATTGTGATTCTGAAAAAAATATTAATATAAATTATAATATACAAATTGTCACACCAAAAAATACAAATAATTTCTTATTTTTATTTATTACATGTTTTATTAAATATTTTGTGATTACGATTTGACATTAAATAAAAATTCAAAGTTATAAGAACATTGAATAATATTAAAAGTAATACCGATATGGCACGCAAACGGTAATTCTTTTGAGGAAACAATTCTAAAATTGAAAATCGAAAGTTGAGCTTTCAAATAATTATTAATGCTAGTAATTCTGTAACACAATCATTGTTAAGAGATTATAAAAGTTTAAAAATTAAAAAGAAAGTGAAATTTTTTTCATATTTTACTTTGAACTTATAAAAATCCCAAATAACATAAAGTATTAATTCGGATCATAAAACGTCTTTAAGACATTTCCAAATGTAGTCTTTTATATTCAATTTCTTTAGATAACTTTATCCATGAGACACAGCAATTTTTAATAAAATTCTAATACATTTTACAGCTTTGAAAGTTCGAAAGTAATATGAAGAATCCGTTAGGTACATAAGTAAAGATGAAAAAAATGAATTCTTAGTTATTTGATGAATATCTTTATCTGGAAGATACCTCTCAAGTAAAATGACAAAAGCGAACATTAAATTTTGTGTTGTCTGGGATGGAACTGTAGATCAGTAGTTGCAAGTCAAATATTGAAAATTGAAAAATTTTTATTCAATGACTTTAAATGCACTTTTCTCCAAACATTTTTTTAAAACAGTGGTCAAAATAACTTAAATGTAATTTAGTCAATCAATTTGAAATTTTAAAGCAACTTTTTTTCTTAAGTTATAAAAAAAATACAATTTAAAAAAAACGCAATTTTGATGAAAATGTATTTTCAATTTAAATGTGTCAGGTTTCACGAAAAATAAAAAATTTTCTCTGCGAACCGAAAATATAAAGTTAAAAAAAATGCCTATACTTTATCTTAAATAACTTACCGATAACTTACGCATAAACTATAGACAATAATTATTTTGGGACACTATTATTATTTATTATTTCAGTATATTATTGATTTTACATCTTAATTATACAATTAAAACAAAAAATGTATTTTTAATGATATTAAAAATAAGAGAGTTTTCCTATAAAACATTATTTATCTCTTTAAACAAAATTTAAACAAAATTTAGTGATGTTGAAAAAAGTATCCTATTTTTTGCTATAATTTCTATAACCACTTAAATAATAACTTTTTGTCTCATCATCCACATATTCGTACCATACACATTTATATTATATACGCTAGACCACTCCCATATTTATCCTGTATAAAAGTTGATTCCAAAAACTATGTACTACATAGCGTAACATAAAGGGACAAGTAACATCACACAACATGAGTAATACAGTGCATATGTGTCCAGAGATATGTAAATTGTGTATGTACGTAAGTATCTAACATAAAACGGCACTCAGTAAAGTTATTATAATTTTTATTATAACAATAGATTGTTATATGCATGTGTATGTCTGCTTTATGCATACGCATGAGTTTTGTACATACTTTTTAGAAATTATGTATTCTAGATAAGTCAAGTTTAGCATAATGTAAATGGTTTCGTTCACCAAAAGCAATTTTGCAATATATTGTAAAATTCTTCGACGCGACTGGTTCTTTTGTCCTTGATTCCTGCCAAATCTGAACGTATGAACCAATCATCAGAGAACCTTACGACAGTTGCAAAACTGCTTCTTCCGTTGAACGCAGCTAAGGTCTATAGTTCGCACATGATTTTGCAAGAATGATTTTGAAAAATTGGCACAAACGAGAATGTTTCTTCACGCACTTCGCTTTGCCAGTGTGCACATATATATATATATATACATATATATATATATATATATATATATATATATATATGAACATCGTTCAGTATATAACGACAACGTACTTTTAACTTGGTATCTAATTCAAACATGCAGGTGCCCAAAAATCCCCCGTTTTTTTTCCTAAACTGATTTGCAGTACTCTAAAAAGTATTCGTAACAAATTTTAAGCGTCCTTGCGTGACATTTCAGAGACATCTATTCGCAATTATATAATAACACTCCATTATATAATTAATATTCGTATCGGAATTTTTCTACGAGGAGATGCGCGCTTCTACCTTCGGCTTGATATTATATCCGCTCAGGATATCAAATATTCTAACACTATTGCGTCATGCAGACTGCAATTCTTTTTCCTCGTACGTGCATACGTCATTAGATGTGACGTGTGAGAGAAGCGATTGATAAAGAACACATTGCGTTCGCGCAACGAGTCGAGCGATATGCAATAATCACCATTTTCAAATTAATTGGTATTTAGCCGTTCCGGATAAAAAAAAATGGTATATACGATACCGAAGGTAATCGGTGACGTTGCGTATCGAAGTTACTTCCCCAAGAATGACGGCAAAGGACAGTATGAGAAACGCGAACGTGTGCTGCTCTAGAAATGACCTTTGAGCCAATGAAGTTCTGTTCTTTATCAATGTACTGACCAGCGCGAGAATTTTCTTTCTCGCTTTCGCTGTAACTTACGAAATCTCTATCTGTCACTTTAAATAATAACGGGCGCGTATTCACGAGTATAAATTCACGTGTAGCTCTAAAAATGATCTTTGAGCCAACACGCCTGTTTTTATCTCGCTGTACCGAACAGCACTGAAACCTTCTTTCTCGCTTTCGTCAAACTTGAAAATATGCATATACTTCATTTTAAATACACCAAAGATATATTGGTCTAGCTACAAACAACAGATCTAATTCTATCAATGCCGACTGATCCGTGTTAAATAAATGCATTCTTTTTTTTTCCAAGTCGTCTACAAGTCCCGGTTTACAACAGGTGTAGGAAAGTCCGAAGTCGTAAGAAATGGACCAACCATGGGTGATTATTTTCCACACATTCGACTGTAATTAATCAATTTCTCACGACTTAAGGCTCACCACACCTATTGTAGGCTGGAACTGACGCAAATAAACTGCAATAATTGCGATTACTACTGTTGCTGAAAAGAATTTAAATATTACGACTTTAAATATCCAACTGGAAAAGAAGAAGTTTCTTCAAAGATCGAAGCAATTTCTAATTTCGACCAATCGATCCCAGCCATAACATTTCTGGCAGTCCTCCCTCGCGACAACCCTCACCCCCACCCTCACCCGTAAATGAAAGACGTTTCGCGTTTCGCACGACCCTAAAACCGAAGCATTCAGAACGTTTTACCTCACTGGCCCAGGGCCAGGGTTACGCATTACGTAAGTTGCTGCTGTCTGACGTGGTCACGCGGACGTCCGATCAAAGAGGAGATCCATCCAACGAGAGATCGAAGAGAGGAAAGCAGCATGATTTTCCCCCTTAACAAATGCGCGAATTACATTTCGGTAAATTCAATGCCGTGTCCGGTGTCGCTGAAGCTAACACACGCGAGCACGTGGTGCCGCACGTCGCGAGGATCCGTATTCGAAAGGAAAGGGGACGCTTGTCCGTCCGTGACACACTACGTGTGCCCGCGCTCCCGCGTGCCTGCCATGTCCGATCATCTCTACTCACCGCGCGCCTCTCTGTTACACAGTAGTTGACTGGCCCGTTGTCCGACCGTGAATACCAGCCGCGATCAATGTGGATTCACTGGCTGGTCTCTCGAGCGCGATTTTGGAGTATTTCAATGGCTGATGCAACCGACGCACGCATGGGACAGACGATCGGACGAAATGGTCGCTGCTAGATGGCGGCACGAGATCAGCCGCGAAATTTGATCTTCGGATCGTGCGTGTTCATTCAATTTCTTTTTTTGTTTTTTTTAATGAGACTAGAGCTACGTTTGAAAGCATTGGCCTACTTAAACCGAGTAAAGATTTTGATTTTTATATTAACTAGTAACTTTCTATTAAATTATCTTAATTTCGGCAATGAATTTAAAGAACAGTATATTAAGCTGATACAATAATGAATCAAGATAATTAAATACACGTATCATGTATAAATTTACACGCATCGTCGAAAATAATTTAACAGAGAGTTACTTCCCAGCAAACATAGAAAATAATAGTTATATAACTTGTGTGTGTCACGTTATATAACAAATTTTTACATTCTAGCAATATTACAGTTATATAAAATTGAATTCTTGATATTACAACATCACAACTTATAACAGTCATATAACTGCCATTTATTAGGTTTATATAACAAACATTTTATTTTAATAGTATAACTGTTATAAAACTGAATTATTAATATGACTCCTCTATAACAAATATGATACAACTGTTATGTAACTGTTATTTTTCTTATGAGTGGGGAAATTACAATTAACATGGACATTACATGTAACGCGCATGTTATATTGCGTGTTACTTCCGATTTTATTCTATTAACATTGCTGTTATGCAACTGTGTTTGCTGGGTTATTAATACCCGTATCAAGTAATAGGTGTAAACTATGCTCATTTGAAAGATTCGATCAATACACTTTGAACAGAAACGACAATATCGACATTTTATTTAACGTTAATTTCAGGAAATAATTTACTTATTAATTTACTTATGACATATTCGAAAAGGTAGAACGCAATAAAAATTAAGTAATTAAGAATCAAATAAGAATACATTAGCATATTACCTTTTACTGTACGGTTGATCGATCTTACTTCCTATTAATTTTAATCCTTGACCTAAGTAAAAAAATTTGGGCGTTTTATCATTGTTGGACTATGACCGGAAAAGAGGAAGTCGGCAGAGATTTTAATTTATAATCTACGGAAGCTTCACTGGAAGAGGATCCGCATCACGGATCGAAATGTTTGGCATATAGTACGAATAGTAATGTAAACGAATATTGATAAATTAAATGATTCGAATAATATTAACTCTATCTTTGTTATAAATCGCTCGAGTAACACTAGAAAAGGAATATTTTTTATCATTGTATATTCTTCGAGCAATTTAATGTTTATCTTTTTTATACACGGAAGTCAATATTGAGTTCATTATTGTTCATGACAATTAACTTTGACACATTTCAGAATATTTAATGTATTTAGATTTTTTAATGTAAATTAAAAAAAATAAAAATTATAAATTTAACTCGTAGATTTAATGCTTACAGTTTAATATATAAAATCACCTAGTTTTAAATTCTAAAGTAAGAGAAATTCTAAAAGTAATATCAAATTATTTCTTTTATTAATTTATTAATTATAATGATAAATTTGTTACTTTTATAGCGTTAGGTTATTTATATTGGCATTTATTTAATTATGAAAAACCTAAGTCATTACTAAATAATTATATTCGAACTCGTTCCATAACTTTAATTAATTTTCTGATTCTAATTAAATGGAACTGGAGAAAATATTTACTTACGTAAGAAGTAAATATTTTCTCCAGAAAACTTCAAATAAATTTTAGCTTGTCGATAAATTTTATTTTTGAGATTTATATTAACATTATAACCAGTTTTTCATTAGCAGATAACCAACTAAAGTTTTTTTGCAGGTATATTCCTAAGAGTGTATTCCGAAGATATTCTATTAGGTAGTGTTACTCAAGAGTGGAGCCTTTGTGAACCGAAATTTTATATTCGCGGTTCATCCGGCCAACCAGTATTGATGATAAAAAGTCATAATTTCGTAATCTTTAAATATTTCACAGATTCTACTACATTTACGCCAAATATTTCATTATTATTAATAAATATTATATTACATATGTTATGACATTTCTTAAATTGTCTTAAAGCTAACTTTAAAAGCCTTCAAAAGATTATTAAAATTAAGGTGTAAAACTTAAAAATAAATGCTAATGAATATGACATTATAAACTTAGCAATTATATATCATGTCGATAAACTGTGATTTTTTTATTGTACAAAAAGGACAAGGTTTTTTGAGACTCAATCAATGATCGAATCTGTAGGTCAAATCTGTGGATGAAACGCGTCGCGTTGTTGGCACGATCCAGAACCACTCGAGTGGCTTTTATTCGAGAAATGTTTACCGTTTCCGATAAGTTTGGCATTAAACTTTCCATGCGATCTCGACGTGCACATAAAAGCCTGCTGTTGGGGGCGACTATTCTGATAGTAAGTATCGTAAAAATACAATCACTTATTTAAAAAATAAAGTACGAAAAAGAAAAACAAGAAAAAAAAATATAGCAGTTTTATTTCTAATATTAATGTCAGCTAGCATAGTAGAATGATTTTGATTAAAAAAGTTAAATCGTAAAGAAAGTTTCTAACAAAAATTAATTAAATTTCTATTATGAATACAGTTTAATTTTTGATATACAATTCTTTGACTTATATCTTTTAATGTTTTTGGATTTCATGTATTTCGAGCAGCACTAAGTCAATCTATTTTAATTTTTAAAAGAAGACCAAAGCAACTTATCAATGAAAAACGCTATAAATTTAATAACATACATTAAATTTAATGTGTAACTTAAAAATACATTAAATTTTATGACATTTTTAACAGTGTAGGTAAGTGGGATTTGCAAGGTGAGGTGCGAGAGAAAAAGAATAGAGCAACCAGAGGTGACGTAAATTAAAAATGATATGATAGTGTTAAGAGTAGATTAAAAATAAAAGCGATGTACGTATGTTTATATTAATTGTACGTAGTGTACCCACTAAACAACAAATGTTTGAACAAATCTGAAAACTTGACTCGACATCGCTCCAATGAATAATTCTCAATATAATTATACATTACTATAAGCACTGTAAAGTGCACTGTGATACTATATGCTATAAAGCAAATGGCCAATCCACAATTACAGTTTCAAACGGATTTGTAGAAAATTTCATTTCGATGGTCATTGGATGATACAAAAAGCAAATTAAGGGTCAATTCGTATTTACGGATTCAAACGGATTGATCGCATGTTTTACTTCATCTATTCATATTGGATGAAATACAAAAAGTAAATAGCTAATCCATAATTACTGATTCAAACGGATTACGGAGAGAAAACAGATTTAAAAAATCCATAAACTTGATTCGACAATATTTCAATGCATAATTTTCCAATCATTTATCATTTGTTAAGTATGTACTGATGTATAAGTAAAGAATCCTAAGAGGATCAATAAATATTTAATAATAATAATAATAATAGAAACAAATTGCATAAATATTTTGCTTTAAACGACTCTGCTGATTAAACTAATTTTTGCTTAACCTAACCAGTGATTAATAATTTACTAAATAATACCTGTATTATTTTATTAACCTATATAAGTTATTAATTTTTTGTAGACGTATAAAAAATTGGATTAGAGATAACGAATTATATATTTAGAAATTTTACTTTAAGCAATTCTGTTGATTGAATTAATCTCTTGACACAAAAATAGAGAAAAGATTAAACATGGATTAATTCCATGATCTCATTATTCACACGGAAAACATATGATTCCAAATCGTTTGTCTATTTGATAAATATAGAATTTCGAGAATTTCACAAGTCATGTCTCATCTTTTTCTCTCGCGATCAGAAACAAGCAATGCTTCATATTTACACAAAAATCCCCAAAGCGTTCGGAAAATATATTTACATGTTAGTATTAATGCATATCTTCTAATTAAGATTTAATGATCAACAAAGAAAATAAATATGTGGACATACTATATATATTTTTTGTTTGTTTGACGATCATTTGCACAATCGTATAAAAGTTTCCGTCAATAGCACCACTATGTCGGGAACAACAATGTATGAACGATAATCGCTCGTTCGACAGGACAAAGACAAACTAAAATTATGCAAAATAATTTATGTATACATATATATCGCTACACGTATGTTACATGGAACAGGCCTTTTATTCAACATTGCACGATTTTTCACGTGAATGGCTGTTGTAAAAGATTCCGTCTTGAAATACATCCATTTCATTAACTTCGACATCGACAAAAGTGCTATTAAAAACAATCTTATGGACGCTCTGGTTTCTGGTTTCTTATATAGAAATTTTGAAAAATTATATGAAGAATTCTAAGAAAAGTTTCATCAGAATGTTCGTGTAATCATCAAAATTTGATTAGCTCAAAATAAAATATTAAATTACTGCATGATTTATTATTATCCTGATGTTTTGTAGATATGTATACGATATGATAATTGATCAATTTTTATTTAAAGTTGTATAACTTTACGAGTAATTATATGGGTTGTAACTACAACAAAAAAAATTATAATTTTGTGGTGACATGTGTGACATTGCATCATAAAAAAATGTATACTCATTTACAAAGTAAATTGGTAATATAATAATAACATTACATAACATAATAATAAATTTAATTACAAATTTAATACTGTATTACAAGCTAATATTTATATTAATGTTTCAGGAATAGCTAACAATGTTTACATTTTAATGTCTTTAATAGCATCTTTCAACGACGGCTTTCAACGCTCTCTTAAAACACATGCCCATAATGTCCGCGCAATGATTGCTTGGAGATAGATATTATATAATTTAATCTCCTTAATACTGGCTCTCTCACAGAACCCTACGATAGAGCGAGCAATAAATTACGTCTCTACGAATAATCTTGCATTTCTGTGAATTACAGGTATACGGGTGTTCGCGGTATTAAAGAGAAAAATTATCACAAATATATAAAACAATACGTTAATATGTTTGTCCGGTTTTACCTTTAGTCGTATCACTTTTGTAAAACAGACTTGTTTAAAACCATATTTTTTTTATTCTCTTTCTATGTTCGTAAAATTACACAAATCCAGTAAAAAAAAGTTTATATATATAATCAAATATAAATATATATTATTATACAATATATAATACGGCTAAGTTTTGTTTCTTTTATATAGCCTCTGTTGGTAATATAAAAAAAAATAAGATATAATCACACATAATGTATAAAATTGTATATATGCAATTATATAAAGAAAATACAAAGAGTGTGGTCGTGATCTTATTTTTTTATAAAGATAAACGATGTAAAATTAATTTTTTATAATTATTTTTCAACGCAAATACTTTTTTATTATTTTTCCTCTTTACAGAATGTCCCAAACTTATTATGATATTAATAACAGATTCCTAAGATCATTTCGAGACAAAGATTCTAATGCCAAAACGTCGAGGTTATAATAATTTTTAAAGAAGGGTTTAAAGTTGACAAATCAAACCGTTCAAAATTCGAACAAATACGGTACCGCTCACAGTGACTTGAGCGTGTACATTTTGGACAATTTTATTTGACAACTCTTATTTACAAACTATTGTGGCTTCAACATTTTATTATATTACAATTTCGAAATAAGCTCAAAAATCAGCCATTAATGGGCGTCACAATAAGTAAGGACATTCAGTATATATGGATAAAGAGAAAACACAAGAAACCATATATAGGTATATTTTATATATATATGTATATATAATTATACATCTTTATATTCGATTCTATATGTATAGACTTTTGTCTACCGGAAAGAGTCAAACAACTATGTAAGGTGTTACTCTTTGACGAGAATATATAACGCATATAAAATTATTACTGCAATTCTTACTTCCAGACATACCTGAAATCTGTCAACGATTGAATATTCTCGACAAAAATATTCTTAAATTAATAATATTACCGATTATAATTCTTTTTTTTGCTACTTATGAAATGGCAGGTATCTCGAAATTCACACTCAGATTTTCGGATTGAGCTAATTTGACAATAGTCGATAATTTTACCGCGACCCGAGCAGCTTCATCAAGATCATCAATTGGTACAATTTTTAAACCTGCATTTGCGATAAGAGCCTTGGCTTCGTCCACATTAGTACCCTGGAAAATAAAAACATAATCTTTACACGTTCTACATATATTTATAATTAGTGTTCTTACTAGAGAAATTATCAAAAATTTTGAGGAAAAACTTTTTCTCCAATTTTTCTTGTCGTGTTTTTCCGATTTTTTTTTTCTTTTAAGGTAATGTCATCTCTATTGTCCTCTAGATCAATAGTTAAAAAATTTGTTTACATTTAAGAGCTGTAGTAAGTAAATAATTCATCAATAAGATTTGTTGTCATCTTTACACTTGTATTTCTTGAAAAAAAGGGAAAAAACTACAATTTTATTTTTCGAAAATTAAAAACACGAATACCTCATTATTATAGTTTTCTCCGTATTTTTGGAAAAAACAGAACAAATTTTTTCCCTCAATTTTATTTTGCGGAGAAATTAAAAATACTAATTATAATTATAATCATTCGCACATAAGCTATACCTGCAATCTCACGACAACAGGAATTTTTAAACTTAGTTCCTTTGTTGCGGCAATAATACCCTCCGCTATAACGTCGCATCTCATGATGCCGCCAAAAATATTAACTAAAAGAGCGTGAACCTAAGAAATAGAGAATACAAAATTAATTATATGTAAATTTATTTTATTGATTTGGTTCCATATTATATTACAAAATCACTAGATTAAGACCACACATTCAAATAAACTTGTCAAGTATGCTTGTCAAATCAATCGGAATGTGTGTATCGTCTTTGCGATAACCGAAGTTTTGTCATCTAGACATTCTAATAAACTTGATAAGTATGCTTGTGCAAGACTGTACATGCAGTAATTATGTGAAACACACCAAAAAATTGCTCTTTAATTAAATTCAATAATAATAATAAAAAAGCGAGTAAAAAACAGTTGTTTCACATAAGAACAAATTTTAAAGAGAAAAATAAGTATAGAGTTATTTACTCAGTTGAAACGTATAGTACTTCTATCTCTATTATTAAATTTTATTATTTTAATAAGTAAACTGTATCAACACATTATATTTTTAATCAGCTCATTTGGTCTTCTTTATAATATTTTGCATAATATATTATTAGCATTTAATTATTTTTCATGTAAATTTGATTAAATTATCAGAGATCGATTATAATTTCATGAACTCACTCGTGGATCAGAAGTGATGATCTTAAATGCTTCTTTCACCGCCGAAGTTGATGCACCGCCGCCAACGTCGAGAAAATTTGCTGGTTCACCGCCATGCAACTTTATGATGTCCATTGTGGCCATAGCTAAACCAGCCCCGTTTACCATACAACCTATATTGCCATCAAGCGCGATATAATTCAAGTCAAATTTCGCAGCTTCGACTTCTTTAGGATCCTCCTGAGACCAATCTCTTAGGCTAAAGAGTTCCTTTTGCCTAAACTCAGCGTTGTCATCAAATCGACATTTACAATCTAGAGCAAAATCTGTAAAAAATATATTAAATAGAAAGATAGATAGAATCGTTGGTAAAATAGAAGATAAATATTTCCTGATTTTTTCTAGTTACTTTATGGAGAAATTTCTTGACTAGTCTGAAAGAAACACTGATTAAAAACAAAGAAAACAATTTTTAAATAGAAAATAATAAAAAAAAAAAACTTTTAATTTTAGAGTATTGTTAAAGTATTTTTACAATACTCTAAATACAAAAAAAATATTCAATATTGCACTTTTGAAAGAAAAGTATTTATCTTTTCGTTTATTTTTGTAATTTTTTTAATTCGGTTAGACATAACAATTTTTTTTTATAGCTTTTTCTGTAGTTTCCTTTTTTAACTATATCTAATAATGGCTTTCTGCAAATTGTACTGCAAAATTGAAGTCATAAAAAATTAATGTTTTCTTAAATAATTAAAAAAATTTTATTTAACAATTTTTAAGTAAAATTAAAAAATTTTAAATTGGTATTACAATAATTTAATCTTATGTTAAGACTCCTGTTTACTTGCGGCGACCATATTGAAGTCGTGACGTCATAAGCGAAAAATCAGACATAAAAGTCTCCGACGTAGCATTTGTAAATAAAACAGAAATAACAAAATCGCTTTAAAACACTTGTAAAAATGGATCTTGACTATCCTTTTTTCGCTTAACAGTCAGTAAATAGTCGTAAAAAGCACTTAAAAAACACTTAAAGTAAAGCCTATTCAGATAGGAAAACACACGGATAGCTATTCAAAGAAGTGAAACATATGCTTTTATGTATAAAATTCAAATCAACTTTACTTGCGGTCCATTTTTACGAATTTGGTAAATACGAGACAAATCACATTTTTACAATAAAACACATAATAACGAAATGACATGCAGGACCAAATTTCATTGTCAATTTATCACGCTCCACGCCTATTAGTTCTAATTTTGTCCGCGACGGAACATCGCTACCGTCAACGAGGAGTTCCGAGAATATTAATAAATTCCTTGATTCTCTGACTTTTTCTGTTTTCTCCTGATCACTAACAAGCCTAAATAAGAAGATAAACTTACAATTCCCATTAATGTCCTCTGCGAGTGGATTTACTTCCAAAAGAAGAGCGTCTTTTTTAAGGAACATTTGGTAAAGATTTATAATCATGTTGGAAATATAGTCCTTTACGTTGTCGAGGCCGAGCTTGCTTACTATACGTTCCGCCTGTTCTTTCGTAATGCCCTTATTGATATCAATAGGTTCATACATGATGGCGGTAGGATTTGTAGCCGCAACTTCCTCGATATTTACTCCACCTTGACTGGAAGCTATTATGACGGGACCCTAGAAATCAAAAGCACTTTCATATATTAGAGCTTTGGTAAAAAAATTTTAATAAAATTTTGATGAATTTAGCATCATTAAATTTGATGAAATTTCAATAAATAGCTATATAATGTAATTTTAATTCAAGAGTTTCATACAATAACCAAATAAGTTTAAAAATCTTAGGTAATGAAGCTAATTCTGAGTTGCTTCAGATTGTGAACAATTTTATTACGATAAAAATCAAATAAAAAACAGAAAATATAAATAGATAAATAAATATAAAATGTTTACAAGAATTAAACAAATTAAATTATTTATTTTTTAATAGATTCTCAAAGTTTACAACTTATTTATTCCTATTATATATCCGAAAAAAATTATCATACTTATATAATAAAATTGTTTAAAAATTGATTTTTGTTTCTTAAAAATTTAACTTTTTGGTTTTTAGTTTTTGTAAGAAATTCTTCAATTATATTTCACTGGAAAGATTATTTCTATGTTTAATAAAAAATAAACATTTTAATAAACATTTAATAAAAATGTAATAAAATTTCGACAGAAAATTATTAATAACTATTTAATAAAAAAATATTCCCCAAATAATTTTTCACCTTGGAGTGGTGGAAGGTCTTACGATTGCATTCAAGAGTACCGTTTATAGGTGTAACTAAATACAACTAATAAAAAAAAACTCCTCTAGTCAAGATATTAGCGACCGTGCCGATGCGACGGTTGCATAGCGCAAGGGGAACTGCATTATGAACGGTAACTCTTGGATCCTTAGCTCAAGAAACTGGTAACTTACGCAGCAGAGAAAGAAGACTACTCCTGGGTTGTAATGCAAACTCCTATCATGTAGGATGGAGAGTTCAAATATCAACTTGAGGGGGGGGATAGTCTCCACGACTCTGTTATGCATACCGGTCTAATCATCCTAAAGAGGATCGAAACCCATCTTTATGGACTGTAAAAGACAAGAGATGATAGACATTTATTGTACTGTATATACAGGGAGAGTGGAGGAGCTTAGTAAGAGAATGGGAAACCTTCGAACTCAGACCAATGTTTGCCTGTCTTCAAACATTTGGAAGAACAGAAATGGAGTTGTAACCCCATATATACAAATTGAAAGGGCTACAAGGTAGCCCTAGAAAGTCTATCGTAGAAAGAGCTCCAACCAGATTTCATACCAAAAGATTTGGAAACAGCGGAGCAATTCGTAAGTAACGTTATAAAAGAAGTCTATGAGACAAATTACTTATTAAAATTGAAGTATCCCTTATGGACCAAGGCTGCATAGTGGAATAAAAAGCTCTCAAAGCACAGGTAGGAGATGAGATTAGAGGGCAAAAAGAAGAAAAAATAATGGATTGGGAGGCTTTAGGAACTCCCAACGTTATACCAAGGCGATATTAATCATTACCAAGAGGAAAAACTGGAGAGATTTCTGCGAAAGCAATGAGTTGTCCTAAAGTATCCAGGTTCAACATGATCCTTAACAAGGATAGCTACTTTATTATTTGGTTTGCTTTAAGATCCTAAACAGGAATGATACTGACAACGAGTCATTGGATAAATCTCTAAAGCATCTGATACTTATTTTTTGCGGTTCCAAGAGAAATCTACTTGTAGCAACAATTCAAGCAAGAATTCAATCCAGAAAAGATAAGCACAGATAATGGTCATTGGCAAAGTGGTTTATCCCTATGAGATTGAATGAACAGTTAAAACTTATGAATTTTACAAGGCACACGGATCAGATAAAATATACAATATTTGACACTACTCAGGGGAAAACTGGAAACTTTATCAGATTCCCTAATAAAGTACTTGAAGCTTGCAGGAGTCCTAAGACATAGGAATGGTACTAAAGTTGTCTTTATACCAAAGTAAAAATTGTTACATTTTGGCCACAGATTTTAGACCTATCAATTTCATATATTAAAAACCTTAGAGAAACTGATTGAAAGATTCTTGAAAACTGACCTTTTGCTTGATAAATCATTGACTTTCTTTCATATTTATAGAGAGACCATAGAAATCGACAGATATTGCGTCACAACACCTTATGAACGGAATTGAATACAGCTGGAAGCTAAGAGCAATAGAAAATGCAACAGAAAATTTCATTGACATCGAGGGGACTTTCGACAACACGTCAAATGTAGCAATCGAAAAACCAATGAGCAGATACAAAAATCCAGGAGCACTCAGGGCATCATATTGATGAATACGAATATAACTGACAATCAAGGTGATAAGATCAAAAAGAAGGTCCGACTGCGGGTTTTTTTTAATAAACAATAATCAGATTAGAATAAAATTGTCAAATATATAGATAAGAGGCTCAATATCGATTTTGGAGTGGTTTGCAACGGATCTTGATACCTAATATAATAATTTTTGAATTTTTACAAACTCTAGTCTTCACGAACTGTGCGTTGCATTTTCGCACGCGCTGGTGTTAAAACACATCTTAATCGAAATCGGAATACGATAGTAGTGAATGAGTTTTGTAAAAATTTACACAAAAAATTATTAGGCACCAAATTATTAGGCACCAAGATCGTTGTATTACAGAACCGATAATGGCTCTCTCATCTTTACTTTTTAATAAATATTTGCGAGTTAGAGAACGTACGTGGATGTGTATCACATAATTTATTGATAATCGATTTTGCATTATAAACAAAAAAATTACAAAAAACAATTTTATCTGAAAAGAGATAGAATTAAAATTTAATAAAAGTAGTTTCTCAAAAATTTCCTTGAGTAGCAATCAAATCTCCATAAAAATTTATGATTTCTAAAGATAAAAAATAAATTCCTTGAAAATTCCAGATTCTCTTGACTTTAAGCACCCTATTAAATGCAATATCGTTTGAAATGTGCTTTTCATCATCTTAGAAACTCACACCAAAGGCTCTTTCCATCATGACAGCAAGGTAGTACTCTTTACGAGGAAACATGCGTTGTGTGACCATCACGCCGTTGCATATCCTACCGCCTTCGCCAGTCTGTTTCGTGATGAGCAGTTTGCCGAGCATCTGGCCCGCCAATGATTTTGCCTCTTCCGGACTACAAGCAACGGTGATAAGCGCTACAATATTTCCTGACATACACGGAGTACGTGGTTGCATGCAAAATGTAATTTTATGTGAAAGGGCCGCGTAATTACGTTTCACACATCTTTACGCCGCTAACGTTCGTTCCCTTGAAGTGTCCCTTTCCTCTGCCGCCGGCTAGGACCTGGGCCTTCAAGACGATGTCCTTCGTCTTTAAGTCGGCAGCAAGCTTGGCTGCCTCATCGGAAGTTTTGGCGACTCCGAATTTAGGCGTCGGCACACCAGCCTCATTCAGTAAACTGTAGCTGATGTGTTCGTGCACGTTTAAATTCCTGACTGGCTGTTTCACTAAACTAGTCTTGCACGCCAATATCTGAAAAGGGATAACACAGGTTCAGAGATAGAACTAGAATTGAGTAAGTTAATTTTTTTTTAACGTAATATAGTAAAATAAATTAATATTAATGATTTATAATATTTAGTTACTTTCAATGTTACAAGAATAAAAATCTAACTCAAAAGTTATGAAAATTAAATTCAATTAAAAGTTAATTTTGAAAAGCATTATTTATATTAAATTAAAATGTAATATTTTTAAACTTAGATTACTAAAACCAATTAAAGTCTGGATTATAAAATAAATTTAATATTTTATTTGTAACTTAAGTTTAAATAAAATAACAAAGAAATATTGTACAATTTTTTACGTGGTAATATATTTTTTCTTTTTGTAATTGTGTTCTTTTACGTAAATTTTTAACTTAGAAAAAAGTTAATAAGTTAAAGTTTATGTGTTCTAAAAATAACTAGTAAAAGTTAAAAATTAGTTAAGTTAAAAGTTATTAACTTTTAAACTCTATTATTTAATTTTTAACTATTATAGTTACTATATCCTAGTAATAACTGTTTGAATTATACGCGGCAGACACTCTCAGCTTTAGCGTCATTACAAATGATAAAAGTGTACGCCAAAGTTTACATTGTACAAAGTGTACATTGACCGGGATAAAAAAAGAAGTAAAGATAAAAATTATTGACGCAGATTATTGATGTTACAAAAGACAAGATAACATGAGTAGGTTAAAGCGTATGCAAATTGGCTTGTCATTATAAATCATGTAACGGTTAAATATAATCTATACATGAAGGTCGAATGGCAATAAGCTATGCACATGTTCATTATTTGCATACAGCTAGCTTTTATATGCGTTTTGGCAATGACACCTCGTGTGCAATAAAGTGAATTGTGTAACAGAGTTTTAAGTGACACATTCTTTTAACAATTTAATGTTAATTCTTCAGCAATTTTTTAATTATAAATTTTAAACAAACGGTTAAATATTAATGTTAGTCAAATATTTAATATCTCTCGCCTCTCAAATTATTTATTAATTACAGGTGTCTATTAACTGAAGGTATCCCACGTTTTAGGTGCTAAACAGGTTTATCAAATTACTTTATCATATTACTTTAAGAAATGCGTTTAAAGTTTCAAAAAAGGGCTATATTTTAATGTATTTTTATTATTATATTATATTGCAATTAATATTATGTATATTAAAAGGTGCTTTCAACCCTTAAAAGGAATTTAGTAATAATAATTCAATCTTTATTTTAAATATTATCTGCAATAATATCAATAATATATAATTTTATGTAATGGAAATATAATGAAGTTTAATATTCAAACATATTCATATTCATAAATTAGGATTTATGACGATAATAAGTTATTAATATTCCTTTCTTATCTATACATAGTAAATAATGCATAATGCAAGTTTTTTTTTTACATAATTAAATGCAATCCGAGCATGCCAAGTTTTTATGTTTTATTTTTAAATTCGTTTCATGTGACTTACTACTTGTGTGAAACATAGTCACACAAGTCAGAAGAATAAGTCAGAGAAATACAAAATTCTAATTAAACAATGTGTAATATGTGTAATATTTTCAAGAGAAAGAGAGAGAGAGAAAGAATTATATTTTAAGATTGTCTCAGTAATATTTGACTAATTAGATTAATTTCAAATCTATTTTTGAGCAATTTTTTATTTAATAATATACTTACACTTTTAAATATTTTTTTAGGTCCTTAGCGTAAAATTTTTTTAAACATTTTTCTAACATCAATTAATTCACAATTTATTATTTTAAAATCTTATTTTAATATTTTTCTTAGTCATTTTCCTGACGAAAATGAAAGCGTTTATTTAGGGTTTATGTTATGAGCGTTTTGTAAGGATTTGTTAAGAGTTTAGGACACTCATTGTCAGTAAAGAATTTGTAGAGAGGAATTGCAACGTTAAGCGAATGAAAAGCGCTTGCGTAATTAGTATTTAATAGCGTATTCTAAAAAGCGTTGCCCGAGCGTTATCCAACTTTCATGAAACTTTATATTCAGCGTTTGATAAGGGTTTAAAAGCGTTCAAACCCAACAGCGTTGCGTAAGCGTTCTTAATAGAGTTCGATAGCGTATAAATTCTAAAAAGAAACTCTCAACAAACGGTTGTAAGGACTTTATAAAGTTTCTTATTTTCGCCAGGATTACTAATAATATTGTTCAGCAATTGAAAGCAGCGATCCTAATTGTCGGATGAATTCACATGAATGTGGGTCGAAGCTGGGGAATCCCCCATTCCGTTTCAGCGAGAACGTGCAATCGATTTTTTAAATGAAAAGCTCCTATCGCTAATCTCGGCCAACTTGCGCATCGTCGACTCTGACAATCGAAGCACGTGCGTACTCGTAGCGGCATGTCGAGGGAGGAGCGAGCGCTTCGCACTTTGCTAGCTTCAAGGCCGCGCCTTCATCGCTGAAAATAAATCTACATTCCGGTGAGAGAGAAAAAAAAATAGAGAAGGAGCGATTCGATCAGACACGCGCGGGCGAGCGCGCGGAAGCATCGATTGTCATCTCATTTCATATTCAAATTAAACTTCGTTTTTCCGTTCCACCAGGAACGGAATTGTCAAAGACGGTGCCCATTGTCACATATTATATTTGTAACAAGCGTGTTACAAATCAATACAATTCCTAAGAAATCGACAAATCAATTATTATTGTAATTATTGCAAGTCAAATATTATAAATAAGCAAAATTCTGCAAAAAATATTCCAAAAAATATTATAATTTTTCTCTTCAGAAAATTCTCCTAAAATCTTTCGTCTTCCCAAAATTCCGGCGTAACAACAACAAAACCCGAATTTGGAAAAAAAATGACAATATGACAGCACTGATGTGATAACGACCGCATTTGACAAGTGTATCCCCTCATGCAAACGAGAACTTCGATTGAAACGCGGGGGCGGACGTCGCACTCATCGACGGGAACGTCAAGGAGACGACGCGAGGGGCGCGTCCCCGCTCGGTTGCGTAACTGTCATGCTCATCTTGCGGGGAAAAATACACGAAGCCGACATCCTCGAATTGCTTTGAATCGCTCGCGCTCGACCCTGGCGCTCGATTTAGCAGACTACAGCTGTCCAATATGGCGATCAGCGACCTTCCGCCTCCGTCTCTTTCTCTCTCTTTCTTTCTTCTCTCGGTCGATCAAACGTATCGAACTCGGGATCATCCAGCGCGTTCGTTCACGTCAGCGCCGGAGCCCAGCGCGATTAACGTGCACGCGAAAAGATCCGCTGGCTTGACGTACCTTGGGGCCGCTCAATCGGCCGAGACTCTCCGCGAGTGATATCGCCCGCGACAACATGGTAGCCATCTTTGCCTGAGCGACGGCCGTTGTGAACTGGCCAGGCGCGAGCTTCGCCCCTCGCAGTCCCCCACCCAGGTGCTTGACGTTTTCCCACGCGCAGCACATCGTGACGCAGAGTTCACGCGGTACTCACGCACTTCACGCAGCCGAGTGCGTGACTGCGATCGACGCACAGTTGATCGAAACGTCGGAATCACTGGACATGACATAATATAGCAACTCGATATTTATAGTTTTCATACATTTTACGATGTAATTAAGTGTAAATAAATGATATTCAATCTTTTCTTAAATGGTTTAAAACCGGTGTACTATATATATATAGTAACTTGAATTAATATTTTTTTAATGAATACAGTATTATTTTAATTAGGATCTTGGGCTTTACATTTTAATGATGTACGTTGTTATCTATCCATTTCTATCATATTTGCAACTTTTTAAGATCGTGTTTATAATCATTTAATAAAATACGAAAAAATTATCTATTTTCAATGCTTCTGTTCTATTGAAAATAAGAAATTTTTTGAATCTATCGTTTTCTGATTTCTCAAATTACAACTAATTGAAAGTATTATCGAAAAACATGGTTTGAAACGAGATCTATAATTGCTTTCAATTAATCCTTTACGTTTGATAGCGAGATTTTTCTTATATTGAAAAAAAAAATGAAAATTACGCAACAGGATAAAAAAATATATTGTTTGTACTACAGGAACAAAAAATTACAAATAAAAGATTTAAATTTGAATGTAGAATGTAAAATAAAGTTCTGTGTGACTGTTTCACGTTTATTTCACACAAAAACAAATTTTTAATATATTATTTATTAATATCATTTCAAATAAATTTTTTTTTAACCGATCCTGAAAGGGTTAAAAATTTGCTTCAATTATGTTGTTCAAAATAATTCTCAATTAGAAATAATGGACAATACATGCTCCATAAATTATTACATGAAAAATAAGAAGGTAAGTATATAAATATATGCACACACGCGCGCGCGCGCACACACACACACACACACACACACACACACACACACACGCACGCACGCACGCACGCACGCACGCACGCACGCACGCACGCACGCACGCACGCACGCACGCACGCACGCACGCACGCACGCACGCACGCACACACACACACACACACACACACATATATATACACTCAATTTTCATGGAGCCTGTAGATTTGAAATAAAAATATAGAGTAGTACTCATGCTTGAATTATCAGTCAAATGTGATCAATTTTTTATAAAGTTCTAAAAGAAGTTGTAATTATACAAAATATATATGTTTAAATAGGAATATGTAGCCCAGCCAGCACATATTTAATTCATGGAATATCTTTGGATTTTTCACTACAAAAATTGAATATTCATAGTTTTTTTTTTTTTCAAGAAAATCGACATTCTGTATTTTTGAAAATACACTGTCTTAGATAATAACATTTTTCAAAATTATTCCCATATAGGGTATTATAGAATATTCTGTGCAAGATTTTAATTTTGATGTATCTATACAAAATCAATGGTTGCAGAGTTTTCAGAAAGGTTTCAACCTTTTTCACACATTTTTTATGCGAAACACTGAAAGGATTCTGTAAAATGTATAAAATTTTGCAACAAAAATATTTCTAAAAATCTTGTAATATGAGATAGAAATGTAATAGAAATGATTTATATATGCATATGTATAATAGAAGTCTTCCTAAAATATATGTAATAAATTTTCTGCAATTATAGCAGAAAATTTGCTTTTGTTGACTATTTCGAGCAGAAATTTTCTAAGTTTGCAGCGTGTGCTAAATTTATATAGTAGAAGTACAAAAATGTTACGCAAATAAAATATATCTTATAAAATCATCTAATTATTATTATTATTATTAAGCATTAAATTTGTTTTCACCGTGTCATTTCACGCTTATGACATCATGATTTCAATATGGCAGCAGCGAGTAGACAGGAGCCTATTAAAAATTTGCAAGATGAGATATTGTATTAAAAAAACAATATACAAAAAACTTTTGCAAATTATTATCTCGCGAAATCGCTTAATTCAGAAAGAATTAGGCTCAAGAACGAAAAATACTAAAAAGCATAGAAGCCTTTACATCACGCGAGAAAGGAAACTAGAAAAATTAGTGATTTATCTCTCTTATTCTTAATTAAATTATAATATTCTGTATAATATTTTTAAAGCAAAGCGTCAGCACTTTATAATTGTTCATATATAGTAGAGAAATCAATACACACTTGTTGCATATACGTAAAAATATATTCCGTGGGTATACAAATATAAAATATTTTATAAATTTTTTCACAGAGGCGTCAATTTTTTACTTTCCCAAAATCCTTCTGCGGTGATTTAGCACTAAAAGTAATATCTAAATTCAATGACTTCGCGATATTCATCATCAACGCTAACTTAACAGATGTCTCAGCTGCTTGAGCAAAATCATCCACACTTATTACTTTCAGCTTGGCGTCCAGTATTAGTTGTTTAGCTTTAGTTACATTGGTACCCTACGAAGAAATAGATAGTTTAGTAAAAACGAAAGGAGAAATTAAGTATACAATAGTGCTACATAAAGAAAATTTTCTCTTAAAATTTATCCTAGAAAACATGGTAGTCATGGGATAAAACATAGATTTAGAAAGATTTTGTTACAGGGTGTTTAAATTTTGTAAAAGAATTCCTTGAGAAAAATCCCTGGATTTTTCAAAAATTCTAGTAAGATAATTTTTTAATGCAGCTTCGAGATAAATTATATTATACCTTTTAATATTCCTTAATCATACAATCACAAGGAAAAACATTTGAGGTTTGAATATTAAATTTGTTACTAAAAAAAAGAAAGAAAAACAATATGAACTAAATATGACATATGATCTGTCCGTTATACAGGTATCTAACTCTAGAGATACAACTAGAAAAGGATACTTCTTAAAAAACGCTAATTTAGAACAACATATCTTCTATTGTCACTAATTTTTTTATAAAAATTTGCCAGTTACAAGAAAATGTTCATGGATGCTCCATAATTAATGCTAATTTTGCATTATCAAGAAAAAGTAATCAAAGAAACAATTTTGACAGAAAAAGAGATAGAATTTAAATTTAAGTTCCCCAAAAATTTTCCTAAATACCAATAAAATTCAATTTGAAAAACCATGATTTTCAAAAATAGTAAATTATAAAAAGTAAATTTCCTGAAAATTTTAGATTTTTGCGGTCTTTCTCGGTAATAAACACCTTACTATAATTTTACTACAATTTATTATAATTTAGTAAAATTATAAATTTTGTAAAATTTAATAAGATTTGATTAAAATTTTACTATAAATTTCCTATAATTTTTTATAAAATTTAGTAAAATTTAATTGTTTTATGATTTTAAGGGTAAATTCTAAGAGAAAATTCTCTTCGTATAATACAATTTAAAAAAGCAATCACCTGTAACCGCACGATTATAGGTATTTTCAGATTCAACTGTTCAGTAGCGTCTATGATCCCTTGGGCAATTATATCGCATCTCATTATGCCGCCAAAGATGTTCACCAAGATTGCTTCCACCTAAAAAAGATCATTGATACATAAATCTCTCGCATCGTTTCAACTCGACCGACATTTTTATAGTGAAAATTACATTCGGATCCGAGGACAATATCTTGAAGCCCTCCGTTACCGTCTCGACCGTGGCAGTGCCACCGACGTCCAGGAAATTCGCCGGTGTGCCGCCGTACAATTTGATAATGTCCATAGTGGCCATGGCCAGACCAGCTCCGTTCACCATGCATCCAATGTTTCCGGTGAGGGCTATGTAATTTAAGTCGTACTTCTCTGCCTCGACCTCCTTCGGGTCCATCTGAGTCATATCCTTCAGTGCGAATAGCTCCTTCTGCCGGAAATCAGCACTATCATCAAACTTACACTTGCAGTCCAGAGCGTAATCTGCGGCAACAAAACAGCAAGAGTATAAATCGTAGAACATAACTCATACAGCACAGAACACTTAAAAGAACATTGCGCACTGAAACGTGATTATGCTAAATATTAAAGTATGAAAGTGCGTATTGGATATCCAAGTATTTTTTCAACAATAAAACAATACTAAATTTTCTTTTGAAAATTGAAGAGAAGTAATTCTTTATATAAATTGATTCTACGTTAGAAAACATTTACACTCTAGCATTCAACATTGCTTAACGATGTACAGATTTATATATCTAGATTATATATCTTATAGATTAGATTATCTATATCTACATTATAGATGTTATATATCTATATTTTAGAAAAACAAAAGAATCAATTTTAAATAATAAAAGTTACATTATTTTTAAAAATTTTTCTTCAACAATTTAAAAACTAATTTTACTCGTTTATTTTATTCATTTTTTTAATAGTTTAAAAAAACCACTTTTTCCAAATCACTAGAAAAAAACCAGAAAAATTAGTTTTTTTTTTAGAAAAATTGATGTTTTTGCTATGTAAATGCTATCCAATTTTTTATGTTCATCATATTAAAAGGATTTAGAAAGCTTTGTAATCTTATTTTTATTACAATTTTTATTTTTTTTCTATAGTATTTCCGGTCCATCTTATGTACCATAGTATGACAAGTTACAGTCTTGAAAATAAGGCTGATGAAATAGAGTTAAAAAATCATCATAAAATAGGATGACTTTAGTGAAGTTATGATATAACACTTTTCAATTTTAAATTTTATAGCATACTCGTATTTATTACTGTCACAAAAATCGTGATCTGAAGTTAGTAAATCACGTTTTTCCGTGACAGCAATAAATATTAACCAATTATAAAATTTTTCAATTTTGAGAAGTCATTGAAAAGAATCATTCTTTTTACGAAGTATTTTAGTAATGTTATATTATGTACTTCTTCATAATGTAATTCTTTATTGTACTTTTTTTGAAAGTAATGTTATTGCTTAACATCTCTGACAATACAAAGGTCCAAAAGATATTCCTTAGACGTACGTTTTTACATCTTTCAAATTCTTGTGTTGTCTGGGATTTAAATGTACACAATCATTTCCATTATAAAATTCAATCTATAAATTCAAAGTTGAAAAAACATTACAAAAACGTCATGTTGTAATTCAACGTTTGTGTGCTGGATTATGAGTAACGCGTTATTCAGTTTTATTATTGAAAGACTGCGCTTTTGTTTCTCGTATCTTATCTCACTGTGTTGTAGCGTACATTCGCCACAGATGTCTTCCGCGAACGGATTGATCTCGAGTAGTAATGCGTCCTTCTCGACGAACAACTCGTAGAGATTAGAGGCGACGAGTGACGCGATCTCCTTGCTGTTCCCCGTGAGTCCCAGCTTATCGGCGATGCTGTTCGCTTGCGCGGGCGTTAAACCCTTGCTCACGTCAATCGGTAAATATGCTACGGCTTCGGGATTCGTAGCGGCGACGTCTTCGATGTTCACCCCACCTTGCTTAGAGACGATCATTACGGGCCCCTTGTGAAAATAATAGCAAATTATATTAAACCATTTCTGATAGAAAAGCCACAGAGTTCATAAAATTTCATTTTTTTAATAAAGTCTATGGTAGTAATAAGAACTGATATTTTCAGAAAAAATCTGCCCTTTTCTACATAAAATGATAAAAAACAATAAGAAAATATTGTTAATTAAGAGTTTTCCAATTTAAGCTTATTCAAAATAACATCCGTAATAGATTAGTAATAGAGCAAATTATCCTTTATTGCAAGACGTTGAATAGGAAACGAATCAAATAAAAATTGATAAAAATTGTTAATTGTTACTATTATACTTGTCTTGTTATATTAAAATTAATATATAGAATATTAATATATATAATTTAATAATACTTAATTTATAAATTTAAATTTTAGTAACATTTATATATTGTATATATTGTATATCATTTATTTATTGTATATATAATTATATCAGTTTTTGTTTTAAAAATATATTTCATGAATTAAAAAAACTATTATTGTAAAATTTCATTTCTATTGATTAGTTCTGTTTTTCTTTGAAACATAGTGATTAGTATGATTTACTAATTAAAGCAAAAATATCTATTTGCATAAAGTTATATAATTATATTTTAATATTACATGTTAACTACAACATAATTTTTATAATTTATACACTTATAATGTTTAGTTTCTAGTTTATTTCATTGGGTAAAGTTTGGGATAATAAAAACCAAAATTTACTATTGTAGTCTTTTTATATCCACTGGACTTTTCCTGTTAACATAGGCAACTTATACTTACGTCAAAAGTACGTTCCAACATCACCGCCATGTAATACTCTTTACGTGGAAACATACGCGCCACTACCATCACCGAATTGCATATCTTTCCAGCCGAGCCTGTTTGCTTGGTGATGAGCACCTTACCAATCATACTCTCCGCTAATTCCTTTACTTGCTCAGCGCTGAAAAAAAAAAACTTATTACAATTTGTTACTATTTGTTAGTTTCATTTTTTTTAATTAATTGATAGAGATTAGTACGATTTACTAATTAAAGTAAAAAATATCTCTAAATAAAATTACATAAACACATTTTAATATTACACGTTAAACTTTTGAATTAAAATATAATTTTTGCCAGTTTATGCAAACATATTTTTTTTTGCATAAATATATTTTACATTACATGTTAAATATTTGTAAAATTTAGAAATAGCAAAAATTGAAAAAATTTATCAGAAGAGCTCTTGTTTTTTTCTATTACAAATTTGATGACCTGGTCGCGTACTTGCCTGTCGCACATCACGACACCGCTAACATTGCTATCCTTAAACTGTCCTTTCGCTCTACCACCAGCCAGAACTTGTGCCTTCAGTACGAGGTCCTTCGTCTTTAAATTCTTGGCCAGATTTGCGGCTTCGTCAGGTGTCTTCGCCACCCAAAAAGGCGGCGTAGGAATTCCAGCCTCCTTCAATAAACTATACGCTATGTGCTCGTGCACTTCTAAATTTCGAACCAGTTGTTTGATAACTGAAACTCTATGTGTCAAGAGCGGCTGCAACGAGATAGCTTGTATAAAGAATACATCTGTATTCGGAGTCGCGGTTTACATATAAATAATTTATGTCCATTTCTACTAATTTAAATTATATTTTAGTATTACATATCATTTTTATAACTTTTGCCAGTTTACTCTATTGGATAAGTTCAAAACTGTAAAATTCGGATCATCGTTTTTTCACTTTTAAAGTTCACTCACTAGACTTCAAATAATTTAACTTTATTTTCGATTTAATTTACTTTTTATTTTCTCTAATCCTTAAAACTAGAGAAACAAATAAAAAAACATATAACATTTATATAAGATTTAAAAGTATTTGAATATTTTATAGTTTACCAAAATATTTCATAAATATCACAGATAAAAATATTTCTAAATTTTAAATAATATATTACTGTATTTTTTACTTATCATAAATGTATAAGATTTCAGTCTATATTTTAATAACATAATAAATAAAAATTTTATAACTTTTTTGTGTATATAAAATATATACGCTTAAAAAATAAAATAATAAATATGTATGAATATTTATCATAAATATCGTGTGCTGTGTGTGTGTGTGTGTGAGAAAGTATTATTAGTATCATAGGGTTAAACCAAGATTAACCCTATAGTATTGTGGGTGAATTTGCTTGTTCAAGTTTACTACTACGTTTTTGTTATTAAAATATAGCTTGGAACACTTAATAAGATTTTGTTTACGTTAAACTAGTGTTAGTCTAATTATTCCAACACCTTGCAACCTATAAGAAAAATGTGTAAACAAATTCTTAACTGTACGAATAAATTTTCACCCAAAATAGTATTTAACATAAGAAAAATATGAATAACATTCCAAAGTTAAAATTAATTTATATTGATTGAAAATCGAAATATTAATCTTACATTTAACAGTAAATTTTTAAATTAAACAGTAAATTATCCTTTTAAAATTATCTTTACCTGTTTGTGTATTCTTCGCGCGAATGTTCCTACTAAAGATGACATCATGAACGACATGACAGCTAGCTCTCAATTTGAATTGTTTAATACCTACTATACATGCATCCTCAGCAATATCCGCAATTTCTGCAAAATTATCGATTAATTCGACATCTTATTTACCATTTTGACAGATGGTTTTCTTGAGTATGAATTCCGATTCACTTACAAGATGCTCATGAGGACACTCCGTGCGCATCTGTACAGCTGACATTGAGAGCTGAGTAGGCGACGAGTGCATATTATGCTCGCTTCTTTTTTTATTGTAATCGGCGATAAGTACCGCGATTCATTCTCGGACGATACTTCAATCGACACTATATACCCACGTTAAAAATATCCTCTACGTTTTTCGAATAGATTTCTTCAACTGCGTCATTACTCGGCGTCCGTTATCACTTTCTTGAGGAAATGGCTTTTAAAGTTTACGATTAAAAACCTATATGATTATAAAAATATGCGCATGTTCGTTGGAATAAAAAACACAATAGATAAAAGTTAGCGACGTAAAATTAACGCGTTGGTAATAACATAAATGTGATATAAAAATAATTTCAAAAGTTGAATAAAATGTGCGTTTGAGTAAAACTTGTGATCTTTGTACACTGAAGTATCTCCCAATCATATGAAATATATGTGCATTCGTATCACGTTACAATTTAAACTCATATTTCAATAGTAATTTAATAAAATTGAATGCAAATATATATTATAAATTCTTATTACATAATTTTATAATATATATTATTGTAATAATAATACATATTATAATTTTATAATATATATATATAATTGTTAATACGATTTTATATCCATTACAATTATATCTATGTTAAACGGATCTTAAATAATTGATAACTAAAAAAAAATAACTCAGAAATTAGGTTAACCTCTCATCCATATATGTATTTTTACCATATTGTTGTACAATCTCGCAAATTAAAGCTTGAACTTAAAATTTTTGCTAAATGTAAGAATGCGATCTATACACATCTAAATGCTTTTCCATGTAAATTATGGGATACGTACATGCAAATTTTTTTGCTCGATCTCGCACTTGCATCAATTTCTTTAAAAAGCTGAAGAACTAATCAAGGTGTCTAATATATCTCTCAAGGTAAAAAGAAAATACAAGAGTATGCACCCTATCTCACACAAATAGGTAATTACGCGCTCAAACTCTAATCTTCTTTCACACTTTAAATATATCGAAGTTCCAATAAATTCTTCTCAAAACTGCTACTGTATCTAAATAACATGCTTCTCTCTATATTTCACATAATGAAAAAATACTGAAGATTTTATAGTTATTGCACGCAGATAAAAAAATGAGATTCCTTCCTTTACTTATAACAGATAAGAATCTTTTTAATCTAACCACGGATATTCTAACATATATGCCGGATAAAAGTGCGTGACACTGTCTGTCATGATATTCTCTAAAAATAGTTTATACACACATTAACAATGCAAGTGTGAAAAAGTGATTCTACCAGTAAACTCAATTGCTATCTCGCAATTGAAGAAAAAACAAACTAAAAGGTATTTGTGAAAACTTGTTAACGCATTGTAATGTGGTTACGGTGTTAATATTTTCGACGTTATTAATGTCTGCGTATTTAGTAAAAAAGAAAAATAACAGTATTTTGTCTACATTATTAAAACAAAGTCACTTCTTATTTTTAGCGTTATGGTTGAATTACCAACGACGAATTGGTAATGCGTTTCGATATAAAGTCAAATTTGCAACGCTACTTAAAAGCTAAATCGATCATTAAGAGTTCGCCCCGTAACGCCGAGATTTCCTGACAGACTGTACATGACTTCACTAAAGCTGCGATCGTCGACATCCCCACTGGAGTCGGAAGCAGCCGTGTTGCGTGTCCGCGAACGCGATCGTGATCTTGATCTCGAACGCTGTCGACCGAATAATGGTCCTCGGCCAATCTGGAATTTCAATAAAATCATCGTTTGAAAAAAAGATTGAATATTTTAATTCTTTAAAGCAACGTCTCATATATATATATATATATATATATATATATATATATATATATATATATATATATATATATATATATATGACACTTTTTAAAATAAAAAAAATTATTTCTTTCTCATTCTGATGCAACTTTATATCTAGTAGGATTTTGAATTATTGAATCTGAAGTCAAAATTTCAAAATACAATAGTTGATTTAATATAGCGGCTCAAAGTCTTAATAAATTTTGGTTTTGTGTAAAATGTACTGTAGTAAAAAAATTCCGATAAGCGTGATATATTGAAATTTGGTATACGAGAATTTTTGAATTCGCTGATTTTGAATCAAAATTTATAAATTTTTTAAATACAAGACGACGGACTAAAATCGTAAAGTCATATATTTTATTAATTTTTGTGTTTTTGTTTATTCTTGCAACTATATGTATTCGCAAGTTAATTTCTCCACACACGCACGTACACACACCCACACACATACAATATGTATATATTCATAATCAGTGACATCAAAAACTCCTATATACCAAGTTTCAGGAAATTCTCATGTGACAAAATGATTTAAAAAATTAAGAATGTATCATCCATATAGTAATTTACAAGTTCTCTCAAACTGTGATGCTTGTAAGCATCAAAATTATTAAATTAATTAGTGATTTAATTTTTTATATTACATTTTTAGTTCTACTTGATAGCTGCGTCCAGCAAATATGCGGCGCGCAGTTCGAGGGAATTTGTAAATGTATATAAATTCACCTAAAAATTGATTATTGAGCAAGATACACTTTCGACGGGTACAATGATTCTTGTAATTTAAATGTATTAATATATTTTCATAATTTATTTGTATCTCCTATTATTTTTATAATGTTATATAATTCAATTTAAAAAATGATAATTTTAATTTTGGAAAAGTACGTATTCATAATGATACAAAGTTTTATTGCGATGCGGATATTAGTCGTTTTGTAAATAAATGAAACTTATTCAATTTTAAGCATAAACGACCATTTTAGCAAGTAGTAATAAAATGTTTTTATTTGACAGAAGTTTTCCAACGTTATACAGACACATACATGTTTCGGTTTCATTTAGCTTTCGCCAGTATTTTTGTTTGTAACACTAATTTTTTGAAATTTTTTTCAAAAAATTATTTATTTTTAAATTGAAGAACAAATATCCCTCAATTTATGATGGAGTTACGTTCCAAGATTTCAATCATAAATCAAATTGATTATAAGTTGGATAGCATTTATATTTCACGTAAATAAAACATTATATATGCAAAATAATGATTTCATTATTAAAAATGATTAGAAGCTTTATTTAAGAAATAACAAAACAAAATTGTTTAACGATTATAATTTTAAATACAATACTTGCTATTATCAAATTAATACTTAACTTAAACAGATTAACTTTAATAAATGATTAAAAAACAAAACCATTTTTTTCTTAAAAATGTAACTTTTAATATAATATTTAGTATATTTTAATGTAGTAACAAAATTAATATTTAATTTGGATCATTTGATTAACAAGTGCTTAATCAACTTCGTTATAATTTACTAGTTAGTTTAGTTAATTTTTAGTCAACAAATTGTCGGTCATAAATCCAAAAATCCGCAAATCAAGATAGTTATAAGTAAAAGTACCTGTATTATAATAATACATACTGTAAATAAATTATAAAAATATATTGTTAAATAAAAATATGTAATTCACACAACTATTTTATATGTATATGTTTCATATATGTAATATTCATTTTTATACATGAAAAGTACAAATATTGAAATAATTCCATTACAAATTTCAATACAATTCTAATTACAAAAACTTTGCAAAGACTATATGAGTGATGCATCTTTAAAATAAAAGGAAAGAGAAAATAAAGTCATTACATTAGTCGCTGAAAAATCATTAATAAATGGCCCTTTAAAAAATCATTAAAACAATAAGACTTCAAAATAATAAATTGTAAATTGTTATTTTTCAAATATATTTTTTTACAGATTTAGTCATTTTTGCTATAATTACTGGAAATTATACATAATTATCAATGATTTTGAAAAATTTAATAAATTTTTTATGATTTTCATCTATCACATTTGTTAAAATTATTGATAATTATATAAAATCATGTTTTTTTACTTGAAAATGTAATTATATTGTTTTTATTTACTTATTAACTGGTTCAATTTTTCATCTGTTTATTGTGTGGAACAGTCCTGACATTTTAGGTAAAAGTGAAAATTCATACCATATTTAAAGCCTGTGCGCTTTGCCTGTACGGTGATCGTCCCCTGGGCATTTGTCGCGGACTGGTAATAGTCGCAGGTTGTCGGCTCTGCGCGAGAGTGAGTGGTCGCTGACGCGTGGCAGTAGGTACGTATTCGCTTCCCAGCGTGCACATGAAATTGACGTTCGAAGTAGGGACCAATCGGGCGGAGCTGCAATGCATTATATTTTAATCATTCCGTCTTTCACGGAAGAAAAACGAGTTCCGTTTTTTTTTGCATCAAATAAAGCTATACATAAATTTGCATATAAATAAGAGATCGATTTCTTTACAATATATGATAAAAAATACGAGAGAATAGTTAGCTTAACGAATTAATTTGATGCGAATGTAACAAAATATCATCTACTTCATTCGTAGTAATTTCTGTTCATATTGTGCCCGTCTCTGTGCACGAGCGATCTGGTCAGATCGCAATCCACCGGTTGTGAAGCGACGTTGCGACGTTAGTATCTGTTGTCTTCCCAAAGTTCTTGATTGCATCGAGAGTAGATTGCTCTTCTGGCTGGCCTGTGCCATCTGCGATAGTTCATATGTGCATCATTAGTATTTAACAAATTATTTTTATATGTAGAATGTTGTTTGTGTGCGTGCGTGTGTAATGTGTGTGCGTTTTACTGTAAATTTAATTAATTTAGCAATTATGTATAATTACTGGCAATCACACGAATACCAATAATTTTAGTAATTTAATAAATTAAATAAAAATAAAACTTATTAAATTTACCAAATTAATAGTAATTGTGTATAATTTCTAGTAATTATGCATAATTCCCAAATAAAAATTTCATAATTACAAAAAATTATACATAAGAATCAATAATTTTGATAAATTTAGTGAGTGTGATAAATTAAATAAAAATAATAAAAAATGTATTAAATTATTTATATAATCCAAGAATTTAAAATTGATAACTTTATATAATATCCAGTAACCATGTATAATTGGCAAATTAATTAAATTTGCAGTAAGTTAAAGTATTCGACTCACTCTGAATTGATTCTGCAAGTTCAGTCTCTGATTCTGTCTCTGCAACAGCAGCTGCTTCGCTCGTTTCACGCGATTTCGATAGGCAATCTGAGCGGGGCTCTGGTACCCTAGGCGATTGTGCACAGAATTTGGATCTCGCAGATTGGGTAGGCTGCTCGTACGCTTCAGCGGGTTCTTATTATTCGTAAAGAAACCGCCCTGATTGAACGTCAGATTCGTGCGACTGCGACTGCGAGTCAGGCCGAATCTGTTGCCTCTGCCGCGGCGTACATTAAATACGCCTCCTCTTGCATTGTTCGCCTTCTGATTCAGGCTTAGGTTGCTGCGAGATCTCACAAGATTGCTATTTTTCCTGAAGCGATTCCGAGCGAAGCCCCCGCGAACGTTGCTCGCAGTATTTGCGTTACGTTGCCAAGTTTGCTGCTGCTGTTTCTTCATGGTGGCACCGACATTGCGCTTGATTCTCGCACCTCTTCCTCTAAATCCACCGCGGCCTCGCATAGCACCGCGATTACGCTTTGCGCCACTGCCGGTCTTTCCGTTGATTGCCGCATTCTTTTTCTTTTTCTCCATCTTTATGATTTCATCTTAAAAGGAAGAAAAGGCGCGTCATTTATTGAGCGATACGACACGGCAAAGCGTGTACGATGTTGGGATCTATGAAATTTTTTTTTAAGTCGAAACATTCAGGGCTAGATCTTGGCATTGATTCCAGCACGAGTGCGACTTCTCAAGTATTTATCGTTTAGAACATAGATCGTTTCGGCATGTATCCCACTGGAGAAGTTGCTGAGAAGAAATATATCGTATTCGTAATCCCAAAAAGATCTTTGTTTGCAGACATTCCTGTAAACACTATATGGAATGTAATCCTTGTGAATGTATCCTTATATAGCGGCATACATTTTTCAGAAGGTTATAATAAAACTGAACGTCGACAAGTTCTGACCGTTAAATTAAAAGATAATTATTTCCGAAATTATTTTAATTTCTATAAAATCATAATGTAAGAGTTAACAAGTTAAATCTCAAGAACGCTAATTTCAGGGTTGGGTAGCAACTAATTAAAAAGCTAAAAGTTATAGCATCAAGTTAAACTTTTAACTCAGTTTATTTCAAATAAGTCAATTTTTAACTTCAACTAGTTCTTTTTAAACCACAAACTTCAACTTACCAATTTTGCCTCTAATCGAAAATTTACTCATGCAAAAGAAAAATTTCTAAAAAAGAAAAATACATTCTCATATAAGCATTTCTTCCATATAAACCTAATTTACAAATAAAATAATTTATTTGATGATTGATAATTGTTTTGTTGGAGTAATCTAATTTAAAAAATGGTATTCTAATTTAATATAAATACATGTAATGCTTTTCAAAACTTTTAATGTAAATATTTTATAAGTCACAAACTTCAGTTTAATTTAAAAAATATGAATTTACCCAACTTATTAAAAAGTTAAATAATCATTTTTAATTTAGTTTTTTAATTTTTAACATGAAATAAATTAATTCTTAACTATAATTAGTAATTTTAAAAACACAAATTTTAACTTACTAATTCCCCCCCCCCCCAAGTAAAAAATTTATTTATATAAAATAAAAATATTTCGATATAAAAAACTATAATTCTTGTTATTTTTTAATATAAATTTAATTTAAAAATAATTTATTTTACAATCTATATTGTAATATTTCATTCCTGTAATTTTGTTTTGTAATTTAGAATCTAATTTTTAAAAATTATGACATCTAAAATCTAATATATTTTTCAAAATTAACTTCTAATTTTATTTAATCTGAACACAACTTTTAATGTAACTAAATTAATATCATAAGCTACTAGCTTTAATTTAATTTAATTTACCCAACCCTGACTAATTTACGTCAAAAAGTTACAAAATATGTCAATTTTTCTAATACAACACAATAATTTAATAAGAAATAAAATGTTATAACTAAAAACAAAATCAAATGTTTGATCTTTATCTGCTTTCAAAATATACTTGATAAGCAATATAATTTATTGCATTTTGATTTTTGTTAATTTCTATTTGTCATTCGTCGCTTCGATCACTTGAAAAAAGTGTGCAATTAAGGAAAGAACACTAGCGGTCCCTGTTTCTACTGCGATGTTGCTTCTCAGGGATTTTTACATTGCGCTTCTTGTGAATTACTTTCTATTTTGTCCTCTTCATCCTATTTTTACAAGACATTCTTACGAGTCGAACCGATCAATGATCTTCTTGTGATGAGACCTTCCATTCAATTGTTACCTCTCAACATTATATTTTCAGAAGGTTTTCAAGAAGTCCGTATGAGTAACTGCCATGTCGATCGATACAAACAAGTGACATATAAATATATTTCTGGGATTGCTTGCGAATATCAAAAATAGGATCTCTCGTAACATTATTGAAACCAGCTTGCCTATCAGAGTACCTGCATTTTCAGAGATTGCTAGTAAATATATTAATGCATTGTTGGTAAAATAAATTGCTTTGGAGTAGCAGCCCATGAATCGAGAAGATAATATTTAATTCATGTTTAGGTCCCCAAATCAAAAGTGTTTCGCTCATACTCGCTGGAGCAATAGAAGCGAAACAAAGACAAGTTTAATCTCAACGTTTCGCTGGTTACTTCTCCTATTACATAAGTTTAATGATAACGTTGCGCCGGCACGCTATCGCAGGAAAGATTCTGGTTTCCAATGCTCAATGTGCTTGCTCGGCAAGTAAGAATCGGCTGCGAGGCAGTGGATAAAAATACAGAGTTGCGCAAGCCTCGAATTGCGCCTGTGAAAACCCACGTGAAGAGACAGCGTGATTTTTTTTCGTGAGGGATGAGTCACGACTCGGCTTGGCACAGATTCTAGAGTTGTTGCGAGATGCGGGTTCATCCGTATTGAAGCTAGGCTACGTTGCTTGTTGATGCTCCATTAATTTCTTTCAAGACAATTTCTGATGAAAATTTTAGTTAGGAAGATTAGCGGTGCGTATAACGATAAATTGCATAATCTTCATCTTTATCATCTTTTTTCAAGGCTCCATAAATTTCTAACTCGCCAAAGTACCATAAATGCTTGACAAGTACCAGGTTTTTTTAAGAGCTGAAATCCAATGTACATCCAAAATATAACAATAGATTGTGATTGCAGCAGCATGATTTTCACGATGTAAACTTCGCTTCGATTTTTTCGTAATTAGATCGTCGTGAGTTATTTCGTTGTCGCGACAATCTGTCGTTGAAAGTCAAAGAATCGCGATTTCCCAGGATGTTCAAAAATCGTATTCCATGATGTACAATATTTTTCAATCAAAAAGGAAATCAACCAGGCATAATATACAATAATTGTGACGAACTTGAAGTTTCATTTGTGTAATTAAGAAGCATTGTTGATGCGGATACAGCCGTGTAGAGATTTATCGTGAGTCAATTCAAATGCAGAACGATTCCAAGCGTGAGAAATTCCTGGCACGTGCTCTCAATTTCGTTTCTTGGTATTTCAACAGTTTCTTGTCGCGATAGGAGATATTCCTCTCTTCATAGACGTTCTTCTTCTTGCGATAGGAATTAAAGAATGACGAACGCAATTGCGATCGCGAGATAAAATTGTTTAAGACGGATGGAACATGGTTCTTTGTATAAGATTCTAGAACAGCTTCGCATTATAATAATAAAGCATTTCCTGTATTCATCAATACATCCTGTATATATACTCCATATTTTCTGGATACCTGAGACAAGCAATTATGCGATTATAGAATATGATTATTTAAGACAAACAGAATGATACTTTGTATAATATTCTGGTATCAAGCCTCAAATTTTACCTCAGTGTTTTAATTATTTTTCTGGATATTGATGCACTTAATGCTTTCTAGATATTGGTTTCTCTTTGTGGGATTCAATTGTAGAAATATATAACAGGAGACGAACATAAAACAATGTGACATCCCAGTTTCAATGTTTCTAGTAAGTTGATGTGCTCATTTCCTGGATGTCTGAGACAAGCAATTAAAATTAGGGGATAAATTTGAAGCGAATAAAATGGTGAATAAACTTGGTACAAAGTCTCAGATTGTTTTCTGGTTGCTTTATTAAATATTGATCCATCTATTTTGTGAATATTAATCTCTTCATGAAGCAACCAATTATAATTGTTTGGAATAAAATTATTAAGAGGCAAATATAAAATGTTCTGTGTAATATTCTGGTGCAAATTTTCGAATCATCTTGGCATTTCCTTGATATTGATGCATTTACTTGAGACAAATACAAGACAATGTCATATGCTTCATTTGTGTTTCCTGGATATCGATGTACTTACAATTTCCTTGACATTAACTTTTTCCTGAGGCAAGCAATCCTGATCGTGGAATAGAAATTATTTAAAGCGAACATAATTCTGATAAAAATATGTTGGCACAAATTGTATCTTGATGTTTTAATTACATTTTCTAACTGTTGCAGTATCTATGCTTTTCTGGACACTGGTTTCTTCCCAAGGTAATTAATCACGATCATGGAATAATTACTTGAGACAAATATAAGACTTCTGTGTAACATAAATGAATTCTTCAGTCATATCCTGGTGCTTTGTGTTTCCCAGATGTTGATGTACTTGTAATTTCTTGGATATTAGCTTCTTTCTGAGGCATGCAATCCTGATTGCAAAATAGAAATTATTTAAGGCGAACACGAAACAACTCTTTATAAGAATCTGTTGGCATGAATCATATCTTGGTGCTTTGATCACGTTTCCTAGATGTTGCTGCACCTGCAATTTCCTAGATATCAGTTTTCTCCTAAGGCAAGCAATCCCGATCATGGAATAAAAGTTATTTGAGGCAAACATGAAATAAAGCTTTGCACAAAAACCTGGAGGCATGAATTATCCTATCATCCTTTGCTACTCTGATCAAATTTTCCATATCAATTTACTCTTAAACTCTTTCTAATGGCTAAACAAATTGCGAACAATCACAATCATAGAATTTTCACTTCAAATAAGAAGTTTCCATTGAGAAGTTTCATGCTTTATTTAATTTCTTCTCTTTCTTGGCCAAAAGAGTAATCAACATACAATTACATGATAAAACTTCGAGAATTCCTTTTTCTGAATTTCTTCTTCTTATTTTCCATTAGATTTTAGATTATCTAATCACGTTGAGAATTGTAGTACCATGGTTTCAATAACCAGACTTCATGGGGCCCAAAGTAAAGTCGCATTGTTAGTATAGGAGTAATGACTTCCACTAAATTTTCGAGCAACAGTACCAGCAGGACTCGAGAAAAAAAAGAGTTCGCCTAGGTGAAAGCTCAAACAAACGTAGAGAAAAATCTCCCCTTCCTGAAGAACGCTTTAGAATGTTTCCTGCCTCAACGAAAATTCGGCGTTTCCGATCGGGGGAAGGTTATCCCATCATCATACCAGGTCCCCGACGTCGTTCCTGATGCACTTCATCTTAGAGAAAACCGGTGGAGAGGTAAGAAAGCGTTGTCCGTACGTTAAAGGAAAAAACAAATGCAGGTACTCTATAGAGACGCATGTAAGCGCGCGCGCGCGCGCGCGCACACACGTACGTAATGTACGCCGGCGCCATTTTGCGATGAATCCGTCGTCCAACGCGGAGGGCCATGGGCTCACCCGGGGTTACTGGCAAAATCGTTAGATTGTTGGGACTCTGGCGACTTACCGAGCGACATGTTCACTTTAGCGTCAATCTCTGACATTTTTTGTGCTCTCTCGCTCTCTTTGTCTCTGTATCTTTCTTTCTCGCTCTTTCTTTTTCTTTATCTTCGGAAGCTCGTCCGTGAGCAATCGGCAATGTGACGAACACGCAAGACGATACACGTAGAATTCAATGGTGTTGAGACGATACACGATAAAACAAGAGATCACGAGAGACAGCCAAAAACTGAACTGAAGTGATCGCAACTATCGCAAGCTGCACTGACTGCACAATGCTGCATAAGCAGCACAAGTAGCACAACCACAGAACATATATAAAGAGAAGCGAAAGCTCCACATTAAATGAAGGAGTTGATCGCCGCGCTACTAGTGGCTTGACTTATAACGTTTTTGACTGCAGTGGATTTTAATCCAGGTTCGTCGCCGGACCGTCCGTTCTAATTGGACAATTCAGGAAAATGGCGACAAACCTGGGTTAAGATCATTGAACTATACTCTAACTGTAGAGACCCTATATCAGAGTCTGGACAAGACGCGATTTGGGCAAAATCGCACGAGAGAGAAAGAGATACACCTCTCTCTCAAACTTATTCTTGACGTGTCTAACCTCAACTTAAACGCGAAATCACGTGACACGTAAAACTATTGTTGTTGTGTGTTCTTCATTGAACTATACTCTAACTGGAATGAGCACTGCCATATAATGTCCGTAAGCGGAAAACGTGATAGAAATAGCATGATGCGAGGGGCCACCTCTCTTTTTCTAAGCGTTCTCTGCGCATGCGTCAGCATTTACCTTACATTAGGTTTGTTCGAGTTGCTTGAAATCCCCAAAAATTTTTGCACTCGAGATGAGATAAATATATATTCGACCGTGAGAAAGAGAGAGACGACGAAGAAATTAATTCAAAAAGGGCAGCAACACGAACAGACCTATTCCTACTCAAAAGTTAAATTTCTTCTTTGTTTTCATGTTGATACAACATGTAACGGAATTCGTGGAAACGAGGAAGAAATTAACTTTTACTTAAAAAGTTACTTAAATACTTAAAAAAATATAATACAATTTTACTTTTTGTTTTATTTATGTATGTCGCTCAAGTCGCTCGTTTATCTATTCTCATGTGCCGGTACAGTAAAACTTTCTAACGTGACTGTACACTCAAGGATTTTGATTTTGTCCATGGGGAAATTTTCCAAACTGAGAAGTCGCTATCTTTCTACATATTTACAGTTCATGATTAACGTAACGACCAATAAGCTCTAGTCGTTTCATTAATCATAAACTGCGAGTATGTAGAAAGTGGTGACATCTCAATTTGGAAAATTTCCCTATGGACAGAATCAAAGTCTTTAGAGGTGTTTACGATAACTAATCGGATCTCGGATTGGATTGAACAATGGTACTCAACGTAAGTATAGAAAATTTCCCTAGGCTAATCGGATTGACGATTGCTGTCTCAAATGTAATCCGATTGATGACGAAAGCGTGGAGACCGAGAAGCATGCTTGAAAAGTCTCTTTATTTTTTTAAATAATAACACAAAAAATCAAAGATTGAGTTACAAAGAATGATTTGAATTTAGATTTATTGTAATTTTTTTTGTCTAAACACTGGATTTCGTTTAAATTTCTGTTTGTAAAAATTAATTAATCTATTCTAAAGTTTGTGGTTATATCGGAAACAAATCAAAATTAATAAAACAATTATTAATTATTAGGTACACCCAAGGACTTTGATTCTGTCCATGGGGAAATTTTCCAAACTGAGAAGTCACCACTTTCTACATACTCGCAGTTCATGATTAATGAAACAACTAGAGCTTATTGGTTGTTACGTTAATCATAAACTGTAAGTATGTAGAAAGATAGCGACTTTTCAGTTTGAAAAATTTCCCCATGGACAGAATCAAAGTCCTTCGGTGTACATATTAAAGCATATAATATTTCAAGCATATCATATAGAATTCCTGTTTATTATAAACTTATTAAACATAACTTTGAAATTATTCAACTACATTATACATTAATCAATATTAATTTATATGTTAAAAATCAATAATGTTTCTAAAAATGTTCTTTTTATTCTTTTCCAGATCGTAAATAAACTTCAATTCCATGAATAAATAAAAATTACTGGAAAATGGATTTATATGAAGAGGGCATTATTGAACAATATCAATTTGTGCTAACTTAAAATTTGTAAAATCTACTTTTCTTTATTAGTTGTTTATTAGAGAGTAATAATATAAAAATGTAATATACACATCATATATGCATACAATTATTTTAATTTTATTTATGTATATTCCGTTCTTATATTATTACTTTCTAATGAACAACTAACAAAGAATAGCAGATTTTACAAATTTTAAGTTAGCACAAATTGATAATGTTCAATAATGCCCTTTTCATGTCAATCCATTTTCCAGTAATTTTTATTTATTCTTGGAGTTGAAGTTTATTTACGATCTGGAAAAGAATAAAAAGAACATTTTTAGAAACATTATTGATTTTTAACATATAAATTAATATTGATTAATGTATAATGTAGTTGAATAATTTCAAAGTTATTTTTACTGAGTTTATAATAAACAGGAATTCTATATGATATGCTTGAAATATTATATGCTTTAATATGTACCTAATAATTAATAATTGTTTTATTAATTTTGATTTGTTTCCGATATAACCACAAACTTTAGAATAGATTAATTAATTTTTACAAACAGAAATTTAAACGAAATCCAGTGTTTAGACAAAAAAATTACAATAAATCTAAATTCAAATCATTCTTTTTAACTTTATCTTTGATTTTTTGTGTTATTATTTAAAAAAATAAAGAGAATTTTCAAGCATGCTTCTCGGTCTCCACGCTTTCGTCATCAATCGGATTACATTTGAGACAGCAATCGTCAATCCGATTAGCCTAGGGAAATTTTCTATACCTACGTTGAGTACCATTGTTCAATCCAATCCGAGATCCGATTAGTTATCGTAAACACCCTAGGTATACAGTCGTGAGCTAAAAGGTTGCAACACATTTTCTTCGATGGTTTTTGGAATGTAGACTTGCTCATTGATCGGCGAACGTAATTGGTTGGATCCACAGGTAAGAACCAATTATGTTCGCCGTTTGATGAGCAAGTCTACATTTCAAAAACAATCGAAGAAAATGTGTTGCAACCTTTTAGTGCCCATTCCAGTTAGAATATAGTTCAATGGTTAAGGGCCACTTTCACCAACGCCGATTAACTTAATCGCTGATTAATCTATCGAAATTGACCAATCGTATTTGTCGTTAAGTAAAAACAACAAATGCGATTGGTCAATTCCGATAGACTAATCAGCGATTAAGTTAATCGGCGTTGGTGAAAGTGGCCCTAAGATCCACTGCAGTCGAAAACGCTATAACATTTTCACAAAGTCTAAAAATAGATTTTTAGTTGTATTGATTAAAATTATACTTAAAGAGCCTCGCACATAAAATTCATAACATAATGGCTGTGTTCCGTTTTTACTGGCAGTACTGAAAATTTATAGTTCACGTCACATATACTATACATTTTCAGTACTGGCAGTTAATATCGGAACACAGCCAATATAAGCACAACATAAGACCGATGGGCCAATGAGCATAAAGTCGCCATATTGATTTACATAAGATTTCCATTGGTCCAGAGGCCTTATACTACGCTTATACTGTTATGCATTTATGTGCGAGGCCCTTAAGGGTCTAAGATGTTTAAAAGATAGTAAAATTTTTTTACAAAATATTTGAAAAATATTTTTATGTCCCTTAGATTCTGTTAAAAAATATTCAAAAATATTTTGGAAATATTTTATGCATATATAGTGGAATATAATCAAAAATATTTATAAAATCTTTTAATAATATTACTTCAAAAAATTTGTTTAAAAATCAATAAGAATATTTTACTAAATACTTTTTACTAAATACTTGAAATATTTTTCTGTGTACTAGAATTTGTCAAAAAAACATTTTCAAAAATATTAAATTTACATAAAACTGCTAAAATTCTTTTTTAATCTGCTGTTCAATTTTAAAAACTCGTTTTTAAAAAAATATTTGTGTTAAAATAAAACGAAAATTATATAATGCTACGCCTTTTATTCCATTCTGAGATTTTTTTTACTTACGAGATACAAAATTTCCGTGTCCACCTAGCGGCAGTACCACGTAATACTAGAAAATCTAAATTATTTTAGTTAATATTTTTAAAATTTTGGAACTCATTTTTTTATCATTACTAGAGATTGGATATTAATTTTGAATTAAAAAAATAGAAATTATACATTTCAGTTTTATTTCATTGATTAAAATAGATTGCATGATCAATGTTATTCCTTTTTAATTGAAAGATTATCTCGTAGTTTCAATTCTACTGCATGGCTTAAAATAAATTTAAGGAATTTTTAAATTTTAATTTGATTAAAATAAATTTAAAAAATCAAGAATTTTAATTGGGTGAACGATCATAATACAAATATATTTCTATCTGTTTCTATTTTTTACAATCCATTCTGTATACTCATTACCCAGTGAGAAATGACTTATCAAATCGATGTCATTTTGATGATTTTGACATTAAATCAATGTCGAATCGACATTAATTCCATTATCATTTCTCACTGGGTAGCTTAATTGTGTAATCTAATTGAATTCAATATAAGTAACTGGAGGTTTCTATAAAAAGATCAGTATTCATAGATAATTCTTATTTCAAGACCATCTTAAGTTATAATGTATCTTAAGTAATGCAGCTCTCTTATTGGTTGAAGTCTTAAGGTGATACTTAAAATAGTCTGAAATAATCGACTATGAATATATCCTTAACTATTTTCGTTTTTTTTTTGTAGATATTGTTATATTGATATCTAGAGCTCGGCAAAAAATGCACATTTTGGCCGATTTTCAGCTAGCGCTATTTCCCTTACCTTATCAACCTGCAAGCAATCCAAAAGTCAATCGGCATTTTGGATTGCGCGGGAAGTAGTGAAGTAAGAAGAAAGCTTTAAATTAAGCTGAAAATCAGCCAAAATATACATTTTTTTGTTGGACTCTACATACAATCAAGAAATATACAGTTAATATTTAAAAAATATAAAAAGAATATTAAAGAAATATATGAAACACCAAAAAAATGAGCAAAAATATTCAGTACGATAAATATATTTCATATGAAGATATAAAAAACGGTTCTATAGAAAATTTTCAATTAATGACAGCCACTTCGTCTTCGTTTATTTTGCCTACAGAGGTATATTTCTTTTTTCTCAATTAATTTTGGATTTAACATATAATCTGATAATTTTTTAAATGATTGCTTTTTCACATCTATGAAGATTCCATCCGAATGGGAGTCCTCTCTTCTTCATTACGATCAAAAACAGCAAATCATTGATAGTAACTGGGGTGGATACGCTTTAGATTTAGATTTATGGGAGGACAGCAAATCGCCTGTAGTGCAAATAAGGTCGAGCGAAGTGTCATTAGATGATAGAGAGAGTTTGGGCTTCCTGTCAGACAGATTGATAGGTATCGGCTCATCTTTCCTGACAAGATCACCTGAAAATGGTCTCTATATTCTTAGCAAATGTGTCTTGAAAAATAAGGTATTGTCGAGAATTCTATAATTAAGATTAATATCCAATAAACAAAAAATAATAGAATTTTATTAGAACAAGTCCTGATACAAATTTTTTTACATCTTATACATTTAAAAATTCATATTTTAAATTTATAAAAATTTCTGAAAAAGTGCCATAAATTTTTTCAGATTTTGTTTTCTACAAATTATAGAATGAAAAATCTTGTTAAAAATCTTAGAATATTGTAGAACAAAAAAATTTGTAATATATATAAAAAGAATTGTAGAAAAATTTTTCAGTAGATTTTCACAACACTTTTTAAAAGTACATCAGTTTTTGAAAGTTATGAAAGATGTAAACAATTTTCTAAAAAGTTATAAAACTATATAGAAATTCTGCAGAAGTTTTAAATTTATATAAAAACTTTGAAAAATTACATGAAGAATTGTAAGACAATTTTTGATTACATTTAATATAACTAACAAGAGTATTTCGCAAAGTGTCAAATTATAATTTTAATAAAACTTTATATATATCCCACACAATACAGATGTCCTAAAGACGTCCATGGGACGTTTAAGGGACGTAACACCACTGTAGAGCCTTCAAAAAAGGTCTATCTTTAATCGTTTTTTACGAGAAAACAAAAACGGTAACGCAAAATCCGTTTTAAGTATCTTATTCTACATACGTTGAAATATTAAAAAAATTTTTTGCATTTTTTTTATTATGAAATGGCGGTGACAAAGCTTAGCAACGATGACTACTCGTTTTGGAAGGTGCCTTATTGCTGCACCAAAATCTGCTCCAATTTTTGCTCTAAAACAAAAAACCAATTTTTTTTAATTCTTTATGTCATTAGCTAGCGAACTACGTATGAAAAATAAAAAATAATTTTTTTTGTAAAAATGACATAAGTTTGAAAAAAATATTCATTTTTTGGCAAAAAATTTTGCAAAAAAACTGTTTTTTAAAAAAAAGTTTACAATGAAACATAAAATCCGTACGTACTTCGCTAACAAATGTATTTTAGAAGCTACAGTTAAAATTTCAAGTAAATCGGTCAAGATTTATGGAAGTTATGGGTGCGGCAAGTTTAAAAAGAGTGATTTTGAGAAAAATGCGTTTAAAGTTTTACGTAACAGAGATAGAAATTTTTCGTTTACCTTTAATTTGCGAAACCTGCATCATATAATTGGCTTTTCTTAATGACGTTTTCTTTTCCCTGATCCCTTCTGGCCGATTAAAAAAAAATTCACTGTAGGTAACTAATCCTCTTATTATTCTTACAATTAGAAGGATTTCTTCGCAAACGCTTCAAATCTTACCAATAAGTATGATGATTTAAACTTCTAAAAATGACACTTAGAGATCTTTCTTCGCTTTTAGACTTTTTGTACCTTATTTCTAAGACCTTAAAGCATCATTTAAGCAAAAAAATAAAATAAAATAAAATAAATTTTTTGAAAATTCTACAATGGTGTTATCCCTTAAAAGACATCCGTATAGTTCTAAGGTACGTCTCAAAGACATTTTTGGTATAAAGTGTGTTGGATGAGACATAGGTTACGTAAATATACGAAGTTAGAAAATATTATATAAACTATTGCCATAAACCAGTTTAAAGTTTAAAGGTGAAATCTTTATATAACTCACTATCCAGTATAATTGTGATTTATATTATTGTAATTTGAATATGAAAATTGGCAATGTATAACTTGAAATACATCATTAAATATAGCGATGTAAATATATTATAATTTTTATAAAAAGATAGCATTCGCCCGCAAAACTTTAAACCGACAAAATTTGTAAAAAATATAATTTTAATATATCATACATTATTATACTTATTAGAAAAAATGAAACAATTTTTATCATATAAAAATATTTATTTTACCTTGCAAAAATTACACATGTCTCTTCGTTCTTTAACATAGGTAATTTCTTTAAGTAACTGCTACACTTATAATAGAGTTTAATTCAAACTGTATGATTTGATATTATTTTTATTGGATCTATTTCTGTTAGTTCACGAGATAAAAAAAGGTGGCCACTTATATGGGGACATCTTGTATATGGACATATTTGATTTACAATTCTATATAATTATACATAAAAAAAATTTTTTTCTGGATGATATTTTCTAAATTAATTTTTTTATATAATCTATGTAACAAAGTTTCATTAAAATTAGAATTTAACACGTTACAAAGTTTCTTTGAAGTAAGTTTTGTTACCTAGCGTCATTTTTTACAAAAATTTATCTGAAGAAATTAAAGAGAAATTTTTTGAACAAGAAAAAAGTAAACTGAAATACATGTAATAGGTCCAGCTTATTTAAAAGCAAAATTAGAGGGTTAAAAATCCGTGTTTTAAATACATTATAACCTATTCTGCTTAACCAATATAAACAAAAATAAAAAAGACAGGAAAGGCGGCAAAAGATAAAATACACAACATGCAGTGCCAGCAGCGCAATTCAAACGAGTAACAATTCAGTAGATCTACGACGTGTGCACTACCAACCCGCTAATTTTGCCCTCTTTCTTGTTAGATAATTTTAAAATAATGTCGTTATTAAACAAAATATTTAGGATATAAAAATAATATATTCATGTTTATTTATAACAAAGCTTTATTTCTTAAAAACAAAACATTTTAATAAAGATAAAAAATGTTTCTCTTTATTCGGATTAACACGCAAGTATAACATAAAAAACAAGTTGAAAAGTATAGACAGAATATACCCATACAGCATAGAGAGATTGCAGGAATATTGCAAAATGATTTCATTGAAACATTGTAATATTACATTTTGATTGCGAAACATTGTTGCAGCATTGCTGGAAGATTGCAGCAACATTAAGATGTCCGCTTTTTAAAATATTGCATTGCAATGTTATGAATTTTTTCAAAATATTTATATAAATATTATTACACCACATGATTCCAAAGAACAAAACAATATTTGTGTAACATTAAAAAAAAACATTTTTTGCAAAAAAAAATTTTGGGAATTTTTTTCAGAAATTTCCAAGCGATCACCCATCCAAGTCGCGACTCCGGTGAACGTTGCTTGACCTCCGTGATTGCTGCGAACTGATCATGATGACTTGTGAACACTTTATACTGAGATGTGTATATAACTGATAGATCAGGTCAATATACGTTATTGAAAAAATGAAATATGTATAATTAAAGCACAGTATTCATATAAACAAATATAAAATTATAGTTTTTTTTTTACTAATTTTGCAAATGCAGAGTAGCATCTGGAATAACTTTTTTTGTTATTTGTTTAAATAAGAATGCAATTAGAAAATATATATCAATATAATACAATAATTAAATTAAATATAAAAAAAATTTTATTAACAAAACAATTAAAAAATATTGTTTGTTCAATGGGATGTAGATCGAGGTTTCTTCATATATGGACCTATTTCGTCTATTGATTTGAATATTCAGGTTTCTCAACAATGCTATGATGCACATAGCACCACGGGATCGTATGCCTTTTTCTAGACGTCTTAGAGTCAACATTTGAAGAATGTTTGCAGACGTGTATGAAAAGTCGATTTGCAGTCAACTCTGAAAGCCCAACTTGGATGAAGCGACTCTTACAGTCGACGTACGGACGGTTGTGCTGTTAGGGAATGTAGAGATTCAACGGAAAATTTAGTAACGTTACCTGACCTTAGTTTGCTAAATGCGAATTAATTATTAGGGATGAGTTAAGTTAATATATTATTATATGCGAATATTCTGCTTTGGTTCTTTATTACCATTACTTTATTAAAAAATTATGATATTGCAATGTTTCCGGAATATTACTGGCATATGCAATGAGATGTTGCAGGCATATTGTTAATTTATGTTTCTGCACTGTCTCCGTAATATTGCATTGCAATCTGCACCATTGCAATATTGCTGCAATGTTGCTGCAATTTTCTGTGCTGTATGGGGGAGGTCAAGCAACGTTCAGCGAAGTCGCGACTTGGATGGGTGACCGCTTGGAAATTTCCGAAAAAATATTCTCGAGATTTTTTTTTTGCGAAAAATGTTTTTTAAATGTTACACAAATATTGTTTTGTTTATTGGAATTATGTGATGTAATAATATTTATGTGAATATTTTGAAAAAATGGGATGTTTCAATGCAATATTTCAAAAAGCGGACATCTTAATGTTGCTGCAATCTTCCAGCAATGTTGCAGCAATGTTTCGCAATCAAAATGCAATATTACAATGTTTCAATGAAATTATTTTGCAATGTTCCTGCAATCTCTTTGTGCTATATGGGATTGTTAAGAATACTGTTGCTTTGTTTAATTATTTTCTTGCTTATGCTATTTATATTATATTATTTATATTAAAGATCAATAGTTAATTTATATCTTAAAGCGACAAAATATATTGTATATATTGTACATTACTACAACAGTATAGTACTACAACATATTAAAGGTTCGTCAAAATCGGAGGGGAAGACTTCCTTGCCTTTTCTCTTAAAATAAATATGAAGATAACATACATTCTAATTATCTAGAATCTAGATAAAGATAAGATAAAACTATTTCTTTATCTGATTATTTTTATATTATAGATAATAACAAACACTATGAGTTAACAATAGCATTTAAGTGCTATGTTTACTTGCTGCTACTCTTTTGTTTTACAGGATCTCATAGATATCACTATGTTGCAATACCATCGACATTTGCAATATATTAATATTGCTAATAATAATATATCATGTTTGTCGCCTTTAAGCGGCCTTCCATACTTAATGTATTTGAACGCGTCACATAATCAAATTGAACGTTTGTCGGACTTTGCGCCACCTTGGTATCTCACCTATGTAAATTTATCTTACAATCATATGACAGACATTGGCGATCTAAAAAATTGCTGGAGCATTGTAAGATTAAACTTGTCTCACAATATTTTGGAAAGCATTTCTGGCTTGGAAAATTTCAAGTAAAGACATAATATTTTGTGCCTTTCAATTTTTAATGAAAAACTTTTAATAAAATTTTGATGAACCTGACGTTTCATTACTCAGTGAAAAATGTCTAGCCGTCGCATCAAAATGATATCAATTTCCATTAAATCAGAATATGATGAAAAAATGAGTAATCAAAATGAGTAATGTCAAAATGACAGCACCATAACTGCAAAATGTTTCATGATGGTGATCCTGATTGTAGTTTCAATGTTATTTTGTCATCAGTTTGATGTCATATTAAAAATTACTCTTTATGAAAATAAATACAAAATTAATATCAATTTCTAATATAGATTCATATTGATCTTGGTTTAATTACTCTTTATTTTTTTTCATTTTTATAAAACTTAATATTTTTGGATCCACTTAATATTTTAAGCATGAGACAAACAACCCTTACAAAAAGTAAAAAGATGTCATCGCGCGCGCGGAGACATTAAAACTTTTATTTTTCCTTGACGATGACAAGTTTGAAAATTCTGTAGAAACTATTGTTAGACATAATTCTGACTTTGATTTCAAAGATGATAATAATTCCGATAATGATTATAACTACATTAATGTTTTAAAATCTATTTAATTATTACGTTTGTAATTATATGTTCTGGTTTATAATAACTGTTATTCTGCGAAAATTTTGGAAATAAAAAGCAATCAATTACTGACTTTAAGATTTCACAATAAACGTAAAATTCAACGAAATGTCATCAAAAATTCATTAAAATTGTTTCATTAAGGATACTCAATCTGTATTTATAATTTATATAATCTATAGGCATCTGCAATATTTAAATTTATCTTACAACCTCATCGAATGCATTGAAAACTTGGACAACCTGAATATCCGGGAACTGAATTTAGAAGGCAACTGCATAACATCATTTAGATCGGCCATACCCGATCGTGGCATAAACATGTTACCGAAACTGCAAATAATTTTCCTGGGTTACAACAAACTATCAAACTTGAGCTTTTTTAAAGTAATCATCGCAAAGAAGTAAATTAGAATTCTTATTTCTGAATAAAAAACATATTTTTTAACTTATAATATATGAAATCGATATTTCAGAGTTTAATAAAGACAATAAACAAGACCCGAATCAAAAATATTTTATTTTCAAGTAATAACAACTTTTTTTAATTGTGTTGCAAAAATTATCAAAATAATGAGTACTTTAAGTACTTTAAGTAAAATTATCTCAAATTTTTAAATAGTTCAATATGAATTGTTCCAAAAAGTTTAGATATTTAAAGTATCAAAAATTGATATTTTTAAAAAATTGGCAAATCATAATTTTACCCCAATGAATACAATTTCATTAATTGGACATTATAAAATAATAGATAAAGGATTGTAATAAATATTATTTTTGTTTATATTGCTTATTATTATTATTGTGTATATGTTATATAATTAATGAATAATGAGCACTGACCTCGAAGAGAATCTCAGAAATCTTAAAATATCCAGAAAACTTATAAGTTATCTACACAAGGGTCTTAGGTACCTCTTTGAACTTTTATGCATTCTTCACATTGAGAATAACGAACAAAATATGCCCACAGGATTAACAGGATAGCTAATGCTTTTTCTAAACCTCAATCCTAGTTTTTAAATTATATATTATAAAAAAGTTACAGCAATGTAAAAAATCACACGGTATACATAATAAAATTATTGTAAATATATGTTCTAAAATAAGAATGGTGCTTTTTGCAATTTTAATTGTAAATTTCTTGAAATTATGATTTGATAGAAAAATTTGGAAACCAGATTTGTATGCGGCGTTAATAAACTCCAAAAAATGCTAATTTTATCTTTTTGTTGTTAAATTGTGTTAAACAACGTCTTATTTTTTTCTAATTTTCGAGAAAAATAGAAAAAAACTGATTTTTTTTTCAATTTTTTTTTCCGAAAAATTAAAAAAAGTTGTATCTTATTATCACGATTAATTTTTCATATTTCTAAAAAAAAAAAAAAATACCTGGTTCTTTCTCAGATTTTATTTTTCAAAAAAATTAAGAATGCTAATTGCACGCTAGAATATTTATAAATTCTGTTTACGTGATATTTTAGGACGCGTACAACTTACGCTTCGTAGATCTAAAGTTTAATAGAATCAGTGACCTATTGGAGGTATTGAATTTGAAGGGCTCAATATTCGAAGTTGACTTAAGAGGTAACACCTGCACAAAGTGGCCCAATTATCGAAACGTATTGATATCCTTCTTATCAAGTATTAAATTTATTGACAACGTTGAGGTGTTTGAGGAAGAAAAGGTATGGATAATTTTAATTATACATAAGATGAATAGAAAATTCTTATAAATAAAGTTATAAAGCAGATTTCTTTGAAAAATAGAGAGAAATTAAAAATTTTCTAAATAAAAAAAATACTAAATCTTATGATGACAATTTTAGTTTGTAAAATTTTTTCTACCAGATATTTTGTAATATATTGTAAAAATTTTTGTCAACAAGATAATGAAAATTTTTCTTAGAAGTATTAATATAATTTTTTATTTCTGTATTATTTTTTAAAAGTATTTCTGATTAATTTTAGATCTAAAGTTCCTTACTCTATATTTTCCGAAAAAATTTATAAAATCTAAAAAAATTCAGGATTAAAACAAAATATTTATAAGTTTAAAACATAAAAAAGTCTTAAAATATATTTGTTACATCCAACCTAAGAAAAAATTTTAATTTCATAGAATTTAAGAAGTGTGATCGAAAGAGAGTAAACAAAAGTTTTCTCGTGAACATGCTGTAAAGATGCGTTCATGTGTGTCATCAATTAAATGCACAGGCCGTATGTGATCCTGAATGTGGATCAATGTCCTATATGGATGCTATGACGCCACTCAGGATAGCGCGCTTGATAATCCTTAACTTTTAGTCAAAAAATTGAATCATTTTGATCAGAGACTAAACCTTATACAATTTTTGTAAGGCAAGAATGAAAGGAAGATCATTTTCTGGGAAAAAGTTTTTTATAATATATAGTTATATATAATTATATATAAAATATGACCATATATATTAAAATATATACAATAATATATAATTATATATAATTATATACAATTATGCATATATAATCGTACATAATTATATACACATAATGACTACATAAAATTATGTGCAACCATTATACGTAATTATAAAATTATATAAAAATTCTTTTATCGAGTTATAAATGAATTTAATAGAAAGTGAATATACTGTTGACTACTTATTTATTTTTATACTGATGATTTTTTTAACTGATGATATAAATAAAGATATTAATATTTAAAATAAATCTTACATTATTAAAATAAATACGATGAAAAATTATAAAGGAGAAGTTGACATTTGAAATAGACCATCAATTATTTAAATTAATATAGATATTAATTAATATAAAAAATTATAAATGAATTTTTTACAAACTATTTAAGCGGGTATAATGAGGCTTTTGTAGTGAAATTTTTCAGCAGAAAGTATAATTTATGAAGTGCTGCAGTGGATTGGGGAAAAAATTAAAAAAAAAGACTTTAGGAATTAAATAATAATCTAGAAGGAAGTAGGAAATGGAAAACAGGTGTAGTAGTATTATGAAAGAGATACTGGATCATTCTAAGTTTGTATGATCTCATCTAGATCAAATTGCAGCCCCTTTTATATTAAAAAAGATGAATAGATTTCGTGAACTAACTCAGTATCCCCCAAGATTCTGGAGATAAGAGCTAAATTGTATATTTGATATCAGATGACAGTCCTTATCATCTATCGTGTTTCATCTGCGAGTCAATCGGATGTATCAGGCATAAATTTGTTTATTATTTATTTCTCGAAGAAAGGATATATCTTTAGTGGCTCTTTCGAATGAGTTTCGTCTTTCTTAATTTATAACTAGGAACAAAAGAAATAGATTTGTTTTTGATCCAGAGATTTTGTATCTGACAAGGAGTCATACGGTTTAGTATATTCTTCTTAGTGTGCTCATCGTGATTGTATCTGATTTTTGTCGTTCGAATTTCAAGACCCTGTGCTGACGCCGCGACGGTGTAGATTTCTATCTATAAAAGAAAAGAATCGTGAAGTCTACTGAACGTGACATATAGTATTCTAAAACTTCTAAAATTTCTTAAATTTTTAATTTTCAATGCAAACTTATCCGAAGAAGTTCAAGATATATTTTTTTAGAAATCTTCATATAATTTAATTTGATTTAAAATATGAAAAAAAGAATTCTTAAAAATATGAGAATTCTTTTCATCAAGATAACTGTTAATTTTTTTAGGTAACATCAGCCAAGCTATTTGCCTCGCCGTTGGATTTGATAGCCGCCCGTAAAGTTGCGAAATTAACATTACTGGAGCAATTAAACATCACCAAAATAGACGCTCACATTCAACCGTACGATGAAGTCAGCCCTCCTCTGGTAATACTCACAGGACCGTTAGCGCTGAACAAAATGGCATTGGCCTTGCACGTGGCTGAAACTTTTCCCGACAAAGTAATCCTTGAAATTCTGCAACTAATCTTTCTTAAAGTTTAGACTCTCAAGGATATAGTGGAATACAATCTTGCAGGTAAAATACTGTCGTTGGCATACCACGAAGAAGATATGCGTAGACGATGATGAACGTAAAGCTTTTATTCTTATACAAAGGGAAGATTTTAACGATATGGCGCGACGTAGCGAATTTTTAGTAATTCTGGATCTCTTGGGCGATAGTTACGGATTCCGTTAGTGCATTAGTATCTACATAAGTTTATTAATTATTAATGTAATATTGCTTATATTAATTAATTAATTTGTACTAAATATTTTCTGGTGAAAAAGTTCTCATAATATTTTCAAGAAATTTTTATTAAGAAATTTGGATTTATAAAGATTTCTAAAAATTGACTTCTTCAAATTTTATAGATTTTCTTTGGAAATTATAGAATGAGAAATCTTAGAATATTTTAGAATTTACATTTATAAGAAATATTAGTAAAGATATAATTTCCATATAGCACAGAACGTTGAAAGAATTTAACATTGCTGAGATATTGCAATGCTAAATGTTGAAAGCGAATGATTTTTAATGTTGAATCTATTTATTTCTCTACATTAATTATTAACGCAACGTTTGTTCATTGATTGCTGTTGCAACGGTAAAATGATATTGAACAAATTATTATCGATATCTTTTTTTTATCAAAACTGACAAAAATATGAAGTCACGTAAGTAAAATTAAATTTTATGAAATATACGTTAGATGACGAGCGCGTGGAATGATATGGATGGATGTGTGAGTTTAGATTGATAATGTCAACCAAGTCCTCTTCTTGACCATTTATATGCTAAAGGAAATAAATTCAATTTTATTCGTTGAATAAATGTAGAATCAATGTTGATTCAATGTTGAATTGCGATGTCTGTAAGATATAGATTCAATGAATATTAGACGTTTCTGATAAACGTTTCTTTTCAACGTTGAACCAACATTTCGCGATGTTGCTACAATATTCGCAATCTTTCACTTTAATGTTGCTGAAATGTTCATTCAACATGAGTGTGCTGTATGGAATATATATATATATATATATATATATATATATATATACACTACTCAAAAAAAAATAGGGAACACTTTCCAGACACCAAAAATTAGGCTATTTTCAAATGACTGTAACTCGGTGAAAAATCATCGTAGATAAAAAATAAAAAAAGCATTTTGAAGCTTGAAGATCGAGCTTTAACGTTCTATCAGCAGATTTTCAAAATTCTTTTAACTTCCTTGTCTTATGCAGTAAAAAAGCACACCTTGTTTTGTTCGTTAAAATTTCGTATTTTTGACACTTTGCAGATCGACCAACAAATTTTTTTCGAATAATTCAAGTAAAATTTCATAAACTACAACATTTTACCTACAAAATGCTTTTTTAAAAATTTCTCTACGATTTTTTTTAACCGAGTTACGCAACTTTGAAGCTAAACCTGCATTTTTTACAAATGATATCCGTACTCCGTGAAAAATTATCGTAGACAAAAAATCAAAAAACCATTTTAAAGCTCGAAGTTTCAGCTTTAACATGCTATTAACGGTTTTCAAAAATTTTCTCAATTTCTTAGTACTATGCCCCAAAAAAGATACCCTGTTTTTTCCTTAAAATAACGTATTTTTAACAGCCTGTAGCTCAATAAAAAAATTTTTCTCGACAAATCCAATACAAGTGCCATAAAGTATGACATTTTCTCTACAAAATGCTTTTTTTAAAATTTTTTCTACGATTTTTTTTTGACCGAGTTACAATACTTCGAAGATATACATTTTTTACAGTACATTTTTCCGAAAAATGACGTCTACCGCCGACATTAGTATTACCCAATGTGCACCACGTGGAGGTTGCCAGTCGGATTTTTGCACATCGTGTGTGTGTGTGTGTGTGTGTATGTGTGTGTGTGTGTCACAGCAGAGATAAGGAGCCCACAGTTCGTCCATTCTGCACTATTTAACGACTCCAAACCCTCTTTACTGTGTATATGTGTGTGTGTATCACAGCAGAGATAAGGAGCCCACAGTTCGTCACTTCTGCAGTATTTGACGACTCCAAACCCTCTTTACTGTGTATGTGTGTATATGTGTGTGTGTGTGTGTGTGTGTGTGTGTGTGTATCACAGCAGAGATAAGGAGCCCACAGTTCGTCACTTCTGCACTATTTAACGACTCCAAACCCTCTTTACTGTGTATATGTGTGTGTGTGTGTGTGTGTGTGTGTGTGTGTGTGTGTGTGTGTATATCACAGCAGAGATAAGGACCCCGCAGTTTGTCACTTTTGCAGTATTTAATGACTCCAAACCCTCTCTACTGTGTGTGTATGCGCGCGCGCGCATGAGTGTTCAATGGCGTGTATTTCGTGTGTGTTCGTTATATCAACGATATTCTACGACCACACGTTTTGCTATTAAATCGAACCTGTCGGAACTTTATTTTCATGCAGGACAACGCTCGACCTCATACGGCGAATATAACGCGACGTTTTTTTCAACGACACGCAATTAGACTGTTAAATCATCCCACCAATAGTCCGGACTTAAATCCAATCGAGCACATTTGGGATGAAATGGAACGACGATTAAGGCGTCGCGAGGAACAGCTACGAAATTTAGAAAAATTGGGAGAAATTTTAACGGAAATTTGGCACAACATTCCGCAAGATTGTATTGCAACATGTATAAATATGCGAGAACGCTTGCAAGCAGTAATTGATCAGAGAGGAGGAAATACACACTACTGAACTCTCATGCGCGCGAGCGCATACACACACAGCAGAGAGGGAGTCATTAAATACTGCAGAAGTGACAAACTGCGGGGTTCTTATCTCTGCTGTGATACACACACACACACACACACACACACACACACACACACACGCACGCACGCACGCGCGCGCGCACACACACACACACACACACATACACACATACACAGTAAAGAGGGTTTGGAGTCGTCAAATACTGCAGAAGTGACGAACTGTGGGCTCCTTATCTCTGCTGTGACACACACACACACACATACACAGTGAAAAAGGTTTGGAGTCGTTAAATACTGCAGAAGTGACGAACTGTGGGCTCCTTATCTCTGCTGTGACACACACACACACACATACACACACACACACACACACACGATGTGCAAAAATCTGACTGGCAACCTCGTGGTGCACATTGGGTAATGCTAATGTCGGCGGTAGACGTCATTTTTCGGAAAAATGTACTGTAAAAAATGTATATCTTCGAAGTCTTGTAACTCGGTCAAAAAAAATCGTAGAAAAAATTTTAAAAAAAGCATTTTGTAGAGAAAATGTCATACTTTATGGCACTTGTATTGGATTTGTCGAGAAAAATTTTTTTATTGAGCTACAGGCTGTTAAAAATACGTTATTTTAAGGAAAAAACAGTGTATCTTTTTTGGGGCATAGTACTAAGAAATTGAAAAAATTTTTGAAAACCGTTAATAGCATGTTAAAGCTGAAACTTCGAGCTTTAAAATGGTTTTTTGATTTTTTGTCTACGATGATTTTTCACGGAGTACGGATATCATTTGTAAAAAATGCAGGTTTAGCTTCAAAGTTGCGTAACTCGGTTAAAAAAAATCGTAGAGAAATTTTTAAAAAAGCATTTTGTAGGTAAAATGTTGTAGTTTATGAAATTTTACTTGAATTATTCGAAAAAAATTTGTTGGTCGATCTGCAAAGTGTCAAAAATACAAAATTTTAACGAACAAAACAAGGTGTGCTTTTTTACTGCATAAGACAAGAAAGTTAAAAGAATTTTGAAAATCTGCTGGTAGAACGTTAAAGCTCGATCTTCAAGCTTCAAAATGCTTTTTTTTTTTATCTACGATGATTTTTCACCGAGTTACAGTCATTTGAAAATAGCCTAATTTTTGGTGTCTGGAAAGTGTTCCCTATTTTTTTTTAGTAGTGTATATACAACTTTCTTAGCATTTAAAGAAAATTGTACTCAGATATAACATTAATTTTAAAATTCATAATACATATTAAAACTAAATTTTATTAATGCTTTGGTTACATTAATTTATTATTAATACGATATTTCGTTAACTTAGAATATTTTTTGGTGAAAACATTTTCTTAATATCTTATATCGTTTTTAAGAATTTTTCATATTTTAGATTTATAAAAGTTTTTTAAAAATATCTTATATTTCTTCAAATTTTATTGAAATTCAAATATTATTAAGCAAAAAAACTTAGAAATTTCTCATATATTAGAATTTACATTACATATAAAGAATGCTAGAAAAAAATATCAACTTTCTCAGCATTTCTGAAAAATGCTGAGTTTTAGTGGTATAACAATTTTGAAAACTTTTTTAATTATAACTTTTTTAATTATACTATATAAATATTTTGAAGACTTTTGAAATTTATATAGAAACTCAAAAATTATGCAAAAAAATTCTAAAAAACACTTTCACGAAAGTTGTTATGTAATGTTAGTAAATTGTATCTCTTTTTACAGATGTAAATCAGATTAGCTCGTTGATATCTGAACACAAAATAGGACTTACGCAAATGAATCTATACGCGATCACGGAACTTTCCAAACGGTATCCAAATTTGAAAGCAGTCTTGGTATTTTCACAGAGCGTCGAACTTCATAGAAGCTGGATACGAGAAAGATTTGATGTCTATACGTGGATTCAAAACAACATGGAAAATTTGTCTACTATTAAAATAGGCACATACTGGGAGGAAGAAGAGGAAAGCGCTAGTTGTATATTAAATTTTATCAAAGAAATTTTGGATGAGGTTTGGCTTGAAAAAGTTAACTTAAGGACGTTCTCAAGTTTAAAAAAATGAAAGAAAATATAATTTTTTAATCATATATATTTTATAATATAAGAGCTTTTTATATTGTCATATTCCAAATAATAAAGAAAACGAATTAAAGATTTGTCGAACATCCGAAAAATATTCCGGTGTTCGACTCTTTTATTACTGTCCGATCCAATCAGATATTAGTAAAAATCCGTTAATATATCCGGCCAAAATTTTATATTAAACGTATAAAAGTTTGCGTCATTGGATTCGAAATCCAGATTCTCTTGGATATATACCAATCATAATAAGCTTTTAAACAAATCATTTTTTATTAGCTTAAACGTGTTAAAACATTACGTTTGAGTATCCTTATTTTTAACTAAACTGGTATTTTAAATTAACAACTAATTTATATTAAGCAGATCAACACGATATATGACAAGTGTAGATAAATGTTTTGCCAAAATAATTGATGTGTTGGAATAATTTAACAATATTAATGTATTGTATTAGTCATCTCTTGTGTAAAGATTTATTATTAATGTAAATCAAATAGAAAATAAAATAAGGGGGCGCCGATCAAGGACGAAACGTAATCTCATCTATCAATTTTTCTCGATCTAACATCATTTTTGAGAGATTGGCTGCTTCTTAGCAGCAATCTAATATCATTTTCTAAATTTGTTTGAAATTATTGAATATCCGATAAAAATTCGGTACCTGGCCAGATATATGGTTTTATGTTGTTATAGGCCATCCGCTATTCAGCAATTTTCTTATCTAGAATCTAGCCATATCACCATATTGGGTGAGTTTTTTAATTCATCGATTAATCAATCGCAACATGCAAAAATGTAACTTCATTCTACAAAAGCTGCATTTGTGCATAATGCTCTAGTAAACGGAAATGAATTAAAAATTTGTAATCCATTTTAATTCATTTGAATACATTTTAGATTAAAAAATAGCAATTAAGTCATTTCAATCCTATATCACGGATTAAAATGGATTATATAACCCGTATAACTTTTTTAAATTAAAAAAAAAATAGAAATTCTGTAACTTCAATAAAGAAAAGCGGTTTGCTCGCTGCGTTTGATTTAGTGCCGAAACACGACCGCGTCTCTTGATTTCACTTTTCATAAATTAAAATAGATTTAAGGAATTCGTAAACTTTAATTAGATAAAAATGGTTTCGTGTGATCACTGCCACATCCTAATTCTTGATTTTTTGAATTCATTTCTATGTATTTTAAACATTTTAAATCCGTTTCCGTTTGCTGAGGCAATTGATCAACTGATGATTTAAAAAACTCGCCTATAATATAAAGAACGAATTAAATTTAAGCAATGAAAAAGATAATTTGTTATTTAAACTTATTTTTTATAATATTGATAGATATTGATAAAAAAGTGAAAAAATTGAGTAAAAAGATATTTAGGAAAACTTTAAATGTTAATACAAGTGACATTTTCACTAATATGATGTTACTTAAAGAGAATTCTATAATTTTATTTATGAATTTTACTCTTAGTCTACAATACGTGGAGTAAGCTTGGTGTAAATAGCAAGAGTAAGTGTACAGATACGTACTTCCGGTGTAAGAAGCTGGAGTACGAGGGTGTAAGCAAATAAATTATTTTTATTTCTTACTCTTGGTGCTGGAGTAAGCCTTTATGCTTGCTCCGTATATTGTGGATGGCCCCTTACATGAAAATGATATGACAAAACTATATATTTTTTAATATCAAAATTTTCTTTAAACGTCATTCTTTCTTATGAATATAGTTCTTCCAATTTTTTTATGTTTTGTAATTAAATAAAATGTGATTAAATTATTTAACATATAAGATACTCAATGCTATTTTAGAAAGTGATTTAATGAAATCTGTAGGGTCAAAAATTTTAAAAAATTTAAGCGTGCTTGTATATTAATCAGAAACTTATTCTCAAAATTTAATCAAGTTTTTATATTATGAGAACCTCCTTAATTTTTTACAATGTAATATATGTATTAGAAAATTCTGCTAAATGTATGTGTACGTCGTTAGATAATAAATCGTCTAAAACTTCCAATTTACGACATCTCCGCAAGATCACAAAATGGGGCGACAACTACCGACATAAAATTGGAAAATAAGACGATGTTACCAAAAGTCGTACTACAAAGGAGCGAGACAATGGTGTTGAAAAAGAAACGCGTTACATTGACAGAAGTAAAGATTAAAGAACATATTACAAAATCATTTGATCGAATGCCATCTGAAGGAAAAAAACACGCGACGGCAGGATTAAAAGTACGAAGCATTTAAGTGAATTAAATTAAAACATTTTATCAACATTATCAACATTAATAAATAGGTATTATTGGATGAGCAATCCAATATTATTGTCGACGACGAAGAGACAAAACGTGAAGAGCGCAGGTCGAAGATGTTGCAACGTCGAACTACCTTGGTGAGAAGCATGTCTGATCAGTTTGAAGATGATTTCGACGAATCGACATCTTCCGAAGAAGCAACAGAAATTGTATATACTTTAAATATTTTTTTGGGAAAAAGTTATCAATTTCATTCGATAAATTTCTTCTGTTACATTTCAATTGATAATACGATGATATGATTTACATACACGGAAAGAATTTACTCTTAGAATTTATCCTCAAGATCATGATAATCATGAACCAACAATTCGAAGAGTTTTGCTATATTTTTAGCAAATTTTTGTTAAATTTTAGTAAAATGTAAAAACTTTTATATTATAAAATAGTATACATTTACTAAATGTTACTAAATAGTAATATTTTAGTAATTCTGTAACTATTTACCAAATTTATGTTATTCCTATTATAAAATAGTATATATTTTAATAAATTTTAACTAAAATAATAATAAAATTCTTCGAAATCCATGTCGGCTTTTGTCCAAGAATATGCCGCTATAAGTCGTGCCCGGGTAAAATATCCGAGACAGTTTTAGATAGCACGGGTCACTACTGATTAGCAGCGGTGATTGCATCGCTAAATTTAAAAAAAATTCTTTCCGTGTATTTTAAAGCAATCAAAATAATACTTTTAGTATAAGTATTTTAGTACTTTAGATATTGAGTATGAGTACTTTAGTGTACTTTGAATATTTTTTTCTTTGTGTACAAATGAAAAAATAACAGTAGTAAAAGCTATTTAGTTCAAAAGAAAATATCATATGAAAGCAACTTTTTACTGTTTCATTATTATTATTATTTTTTTTTTATTTTTTTTGTATCAATCTAATTTTTATATTTAATATCAGGAGGAAATAATACACGAAGAAAAAGCAAAAACATTAAAAAATACATACGTCGAACTTGTTATAGGAAGTAGAAAATTGTATTTGGACTATCACGAAAGCCATCCTGGCTTTTTTACTTTAGTGGTAATACATTACTTTTATGTTGCTCTTAATTACATTTAATATGATACTGTGAACGTGATTGTTATTTTGTGTTGCAGCTGCTTATGGATAATTATAAAAGAGCTTTTAATTTATTAATTGATTTCATTCATGAGTCGTATATGAATTTGCCTTACAAGAAGTCAATCTTCTTCTCAGAAATGCAGCATTTCAGGCGTACAGCAATTCCTGTCGCACTTGAAAATATTGTTAATGAAATCAGAGAGTTTGTATAATAAAATTTAATTTTAAGTTTGTTTTGTACCCATACAACATACAAAATATTTTGAAATATTCCAAAAAAATATTTCTTAATTTTTTTTCCAAAAAATATTGAGAAATATTTTCAAAAAAGTTTTAACACGACGCGCACGGATAGTTTGAAACATTTTAAAAATCTGTTACAAACATTTTCAAAAATATTTTTACCCAAAAATTATTACGAGAAATATTTTAAAAAGATTTCAATAATATTTTAAAAAGGTTCTGTTAATAATTTTTAGAATATTCTTTAAAATATTTTTTGACAGGATCTGATGGACATAGAAATATTTTGAAAATATTTGCGAAATATTTTAAAAATATTTAAATTTTTTTATAAAATATTTTAAAAATATTTTGTACTGTATTGATATGGCAAAGTAATTTTTCTCCGTTACAGAAATTTATCAATATCAAAACTCCAACGCAGAAGAATATTAAAATTGCAAGGAATTGATCATTCTTCGGAAAACAATAATTGTAATCAACATTAACAAAACAAATTAAAATATAAATATATATATATATATATATTATCTGAATTAGTATGCATTTTTTTATCAGTCGGAACTTACAAAATAAAGTTTGGTCAACAAATACACAATTTAATTGTACTTATTAATATTCTAATACATAGATTTTTAAAATACTTGTATTTTAAAAATCTATACAAAAAGAAAATGTTCTATTAAAATTTACCCAAAATCACAATAGTAACAACATGGACTTCGAACACTTTTATTATAATTTTACTTTTAATTATAATTTTAATATAATTATAATTTTATTATAATTTCCATGAAATTGTAGTAAAATTTAACAAAATTGAGCAAAAATAAGTAAAATTTTAATAAGACTAATTGTAACTAAACTTAATTAAATTTTACTAAAAGTACAATAAAATTCTTCAAAGTCCACATAACTTCGATTTCAAGCAATATTTTAAGATTAAAAAAATGAAGCTGCAATTTACTCTGACAAGAAAACACATATAATTATACAGGAAGTAACAGAATTAAGACAATTTTCTTTATGAACGAAAACTTATCCTCCGTGGGTTGAGGAAATAATAAAAGAAGACAATGAAATAGAAGAACAAACTACTAATAAGATAAACGACAAATTTTCCATGAACGAATTACTTCGAGCCATATACATGATCAGGAAAAACTCGACTCCTGGATTAGATAATGTTGATTACTTAATGTTGAAAAACTTACTTCCGAACGGACAACAACTGTTATCTGTTATTGGATATCTACAATATTATATGGAAAGAAAAATGGATTCCCTCGGACTGGAATAATTACCAAGTTATTTTTATCGATAAAATTGGTAAAGATAAAGTAAGTTCGCTTTGTCGTCATGTATATGTAAACTAATGGAGAGATTAATTAACGAAAGACTGATATGGTGGCTCGAGAGAAATGGAAAACTGGATAATATGCAGAACGGATTCCGAAAAGGAAAATCTTGCATGGAAAACCTCACGAAAACGATAGCGGATATCGAAGAGCGAAGAGCGCCAATTTGTCTAGTAGTTACACTCTTGCAGCCTTCTTGAATGTAGCATCCGCTTACGATAATGTTGACTTTAAGGTAATGATTAAAAAACTTAAAGAAGATAACTGCCCTTCAGGCATTTGCAATTTTATTAAAAACTAGCTTAAACACAGAGAAATCACTTTTATCATAGATAATCAAACAACAGAGATTAGGAAAGTATACAGAGGTTTACCTCAGGGAGCGGTATTAAGTCCCATTTTATATGCATTATACACAAATAGAATCACAAAATACGGACGACTCAATTCAGATTTTTCAATTTGCGGATGACGTCGCTATTTAGAAAAGTCTAAGAAGTCACCACTTTCTACATACTCGCAGTTAATGATTAATGAAACGACTAGAGCTTATTGGTCATTACGCTAATCATAAAGTGTAAGTATGTAGAAAGATAGCGACTTCTCAGTTTGGAAAATTTGGATGGACAGAATCAAAGTCCTTGGATGTACACAGACGGTTCGAAGTCTCAACAATCTGTATTTGCGGGAGCAAGCGTTATTTTAGAAGAGGAAGAGGACAATTATTTTTTTAGTTTACCTAAAGAATGCTCCGTATTTTCGGCAGAGGCAGCAGCAATCTCGACGGCTCTGAAAATAGCGCTCAAAAGAATAGAAACTTTTAATAATGTCGTGATTTTCTCAGATAGTTTGTTAACATTACAAGCAATAACCAATAACAGCATTAGTGTATATAGGAATCAATATATATTAGAAGTAAAAAAGTTACATACTCGATTTAAACATACTAGATATTCATAACAAAATATCTAGTTACATACTAGATATTCATAACAAAAAGATAGTATACGTATGGATCCCGGCTCACGTAGGATTTACGGGTAACGAATTGGGAGATCACTTCGCGAAAATAGGCGCCGAGGAACCGATAGACAGTAATATGGAAGTTCAAGGACCTTACAAGTATATTTAAGGAAGATACATGGAAAAATACTCAAAATATAATAGTAAACGAATCCAGATATAAAGGCATATATTATTTTACAAATTTCTACGATGGTAACAAGAAACAACCGTGGTTCCGTAAATGCAACGTGGAGATAATATTGGTAAGTTTCATTATAAACAAAATTTAATCAATTATCTTTTATATATTATATATTTATGCTAGTTTACTTTTTTTTTAAAGAATATAAGATTTTTTATTTGATTTAAGAGAATAGATTATATTTTTATGTTATTTCACGTTACATTTTGCAAGTTTATTTTTCAAGTTTATTTACTAATCTATTATTTTTTAAAACTGTAACATTCCAAACTACTTCTCCGGAGAAAATTTTTTTGTATATAATATGGTACACATTATGTGTGCTATTCGAATAAAATTACAGTTAATTGTAATGCAAAAATTCACTGAATTGATATAGTTGATGAATAAGATATTTGTGTATAGAAGAGCAATTGACAAAATGCCTCCAAAAATGAAAATTTGGATTAGTAAAAGAGAAAATAGATTAATATTTGAAGTTGAGAAACGATCAATTCTACAGGATGTGAGCTGCAAAGCATACAAAAAAGCTGATTTAAAATATAATCAGTGGCATCAAATGGTTCAAATATTACGTAGGTTCATTCCGACATAAAACACGGAAAAAATTGTCCTTTGCGCATGACCGAGTAGCACAATTTTAACTAGCACTATGGCGGTTAAATTCTAATTGGACGATTTCAGCATATAGTGTCATTAACCCGACTCAGGTTGAGTTAAAACACTACGGTCGAAAACGCTATTGGATCCACGCACAACTAGCAACATGGTAATCTTGTAATTATCAGATCAAAGGTGCCGATATCGAATAAACCTACTGTTCTAACTTACTGTGGCCGAGTCGTAAGAGTCAGCGAGGCGACCGAACGATGACGCTAATATTCAGTCGTGCAAGCGTTTACGTGGCATCTGCGTTGCGCGCCCAACCATGTATCATGTACGGAAGTGCTTCAACTCGCTGGAGCAACGCGTCTGCTGGAACACGTTCATTTCCGTAATGGAAACGGAAGATCTCACTCTTTGTATCAGCGCGAAAACAGGACATTTCCTACGCGAGAGTTGCGCTGAACTCTAAGTTAATCCGTAACCGATAAGTTGGTCGTTAGTTGTAACTTTTGTAACAAACAATAAAGCAATCATTTATCGTTCAAAAATCCTGTATGATAACTTTCGCTCCTCGTTAAAATTCCCTTTACAGTGTCGAATACAGCAGTGCCCAACCGAAGCAAGGACCTTCCCGCCATTACGGTGAACCGGAGCACGCAGGAGAAAGTAAGCCGTGTCGTATGGAAGCGGAAAAGAGCAAAGGACAGTCGGAAAATAGGACAGTTTAGGTTCAAACCAGGGCGGTTTAGGAGTATAAGACGATGTACTGCGGAGACCGTTAACTTTGTCAAAAAATTTAAAATAATAACTTTATAGTCGGAAAGAGATTCTTTCAGTATACTGTTTTATGCTTATGGTGACCAACGTCACATTATTCAGCCTTCTGTTTGACTTGAAAAGGGTAACATGTCGCTTTAGGAGAAAACAGTGCTCCAATCGTCGCGTCTGAATATACAGGGTGATTCAAAATAACCTATTGGTCCCGAAGCTAGCATATTCGTAATCAAATTTTGAAACGATTTTTCCTTTTGCAAAAATTTGTCTGGAGCTTATTGTTAGTTTTCAAGTTACAATAATAATTAGCGTATGACGGGTCGGATACAAGTGGTAGACAGGGGCGGCGCGACTCACTGTTATACGCGGGTGCTTCCGTGGGGCACCTCCTGCGCTCAAATGACTGACAAAAGTACATGGACAGCACATTCCTATTTAAACTTTCTCTCTCTCTGTCACTTTAATTATGCTACATTTAACTTGTCAAATTTTGATCTGTCAACCGACCGTCAAATATCGGGTTGACCGTAAAATCTTCAAGTAAGTTTACATTATTATAATAAATGTACGCCCGTCAATTCTTCTTCTTAAAGTACCATGCAGATTCCTGCGTAGGCGTCCTCCGTTCTTTTCTCGTCATATGACCCTGTTAATAGCAGCCCGTTGGAAAGACTGGAAATCATGTATCCCCGTCCAGTGTCTGATGTTCCTGAGCCAGGACAGCTTCTTTCTTCCTAGTCCTCTCTTTCCACCTTCAATTTTTCCCTGTAGAATGAGGCGTTGAAAGTGATATCGTTCTCCCCGTATAATGTGGCCAAAGTAGAAAATTTTTCTTTTCTTAATACATTCGAACAGTTCCCGGTTCTCGAGTCCAGCCATATGGAGCACATCCGTGTTCCGCACATGATCAACCCATTTTACCTTAAGCATCCGTCTCAACATCCACATCTCAAATGCCTCCAGTTTGTTGATAGAAGCAATCTTAAGCGACCATGTTTCCACTCCGTATAACAGAATCGACCAGACATAGCACTTCACCATTCTATATCTAATCTTGAAACTAAGATTCTGGTCACAAATTTTTTCAGTTTCAGAAAAATTGCTCTTGCTTGTTCGATTCTGCATCTTATCTCGGGTTCCGGATCCCCTCTGTCATTCACACTGCATCCCAGGTATTTAAACCTTGTTACTCTATCCACCGGCTTTCCGTCGAGATGTAAATTAATGTTTGGAAGCTCGTTTCTGGAGATCACCATGAATTTCGTTTTGCTATTATTAATTCGTAACCCGATTTTCTTACTTGCTTCGTTGACCGCATTTAGCAGTGTTTGGATGTCACCTTCACTGTCCGCCATGATTGCAGTGTCATCTGCATATAATATCGTATATTATTAATAGGGAGATTAATAGGGATAAATTAATATTTAACTTTGATTCCTATATGACTGTCAGAGGTTGCTTGAATGAAAGCTCTTTCCACATATAGGTTGAACAGCATGGGGGACAGGATACATCCTTGTCTCACGCCTTTCTTTATTTCAAATTCCTCTGTTGTTAGTGAGTTGTGCGTACGCACTTCTGCCGTTTGGCCCCAGTACAAATTGGCAATGAGCCTAACGTCTCTGCTATCCATGCCGAGCTCTTGAAGGTACGTTATTAGTAGCTCATGTTTGACGTTGTCAAATGCTTTTTCATAGTCTACAAAGCATATGAATACGTTTTTATGTTGGTCGAGACAGTTCTGCACCAGGGGCTAAAGATAGCTTCTCTGATTCCAAAACCGCATTTAAAGCCAAATTGGCTGTGTCCACTGGCCTCCTCGCATCTTCTATAGAGTCTTGTGTGCAAGATTCTCAAGAAGAGCTTTAGAAAATGACTCATCAAGCTGATAAGTCGATATTCTTTACATCTTTTTGCGTTGTTTGATTTTGGTAGTGTAATGAATGTGGAGCGCAGCCATTCTTTGGGAAAGTTTCCGGTATTATAGATTTTATTAAAGAATTTAACTACCGTTTTTATGTTCTCTTCACTTATCAGGTAGAAGGTTTCCGAAATAATGTTATCTGGTCCTGGAGCTTTATTGTTCTTTGATAGTTTAATAGCATGAAGGACCTCGCTTTCTAATATGCTTGGTCCTGATGGTATCTCACCATCCAGCAGTGTGTATGCTCCACGGTCTGTCGTCGTCAAACAGGTTGGCTGTATATGTTTTCCATGTTTCTAACAGTTTGTCTGGCTCTAGTATAATTCTGTCCTGTTCGTCCATGATGTGATGCATCGGTTTCTTCCTATATAGTCCGGCTATTTCTTTTACCTTTTTGTGGAGATGGAAGCTATCGCCTATATGATATAGACCCTCGGCTTCTACACATTGCTCTTCCAGCCATTTTTCCTTTACAGTTCTTATCTCATTACGGATTCTCTCCTCTGATATTGTCTGTAACCCTCCATGTTCTTACGATTTTTGCACTGTCTGCGTTCTTCCATGAGGTCTAGTATTTTATCAGTCATCCACATCTTTTTGCTTCTTGCCTCCCTCTCTTGTAAAAAGGTCTTGTTCGAGTTTTCCAAAGCACTCTTGATACCGATCCAGCATTCCTCAATGTCATCTGTCTGGATAACACCTGAGAGCTAATCGTTTAGGTGTTCCTCATACTTCGATCTTATTTGATTGTTTTTGAGCAGTTTGGCATTAGGAGCACTTGTGATCTTCTTTCTTTTAGCTTTTGCTAGTCGTAATCTAATGTTCGCACATAGCGGGTTATGATCAGAATCGATATCCGCCCCTGGCATTGTGGCAACTTTAGTGATGGAGTTCCTGAACCTATGATTGATCATTATGTAGTCTATTTAGTTTCGTACTATTTGTTGGCTATTATCCTGTGGCGATCTCCACGTGTATAGACGTCTTGGTCGTAGTTTGTACCATGTGTTTGATATAACGAGATCATTCTCCCCGTAGAACCAACCTATCTCTTCTGTCGTTTCTTTGTCCCAAGCCATGGTCGCCCACTATTTGATCCACTTTGCCTGTGCCTACCTTTGCGTTGAGGTCTCCCATGACTATGGTTATTTCATCCAGCTTTGTTGCATTTAGTGCTTGGTCAATGTGTTTGTAGAAGGTATCTATTTCTTCATCCGGTTTATCTGCTGTGGAGGCATATACTTGGATGATGTTGATGTCTATTGGTTTTCCAACCAGTTGAAGAAAGATGACTCTCTCAGAAATTGGTGGCCAGTTTTTCACTGACTGTTTTATGCCTTTTCTCAGCAGAATACCAACGCCATGTTTGTGGCTACTCTCCGTTTCATCTGTCCCCGAGTAGTAGAATGTTTTGTTGCCCTGCCTAATCATTCCCTTGCCTGGCCACCTAGCTTCGCTGACTCCGAGGACATCAATTCCCATTCTCTCCATTTCTTGGATTAAGTTGCTAAGTTTTCCTGCTGCGAACAGGGAATAATAACATTTAATGCAAATTAGATTACTTAAATGTGCACTTGCAAGTTAAAAGTAAAACTTTTAAAACGCACAAGAAGGGAAGGAAGGGGGGAGAGAAAGAGACAGAGAAAAAGTGAGTGAGAGAGAGAGACGCGGGAGAAGGGGGCTTCAAACAAACACGTTTACTCACGCACACGGCGATCAGCTTATTGTTTCCACAATGCGACAGTTCAATTTAAATTTGTTCTTTATCCAGATCTATCTCTTGAAGTTATTTCATATTTCACCACATTTACACTATTTACTCTGCACTTGATCGATAAACGCGGAACTACGCGACGAACCGATTGATCGACTTTATTAATTACTATTAATCACTACTCTAATCATTACAATCATTCGATGCGTTAAAATTACTCGAAGAACACGTGTTTACGTTACGATCACACAATACGTGTTCACTCGACGATATCAAGCAGTCGAGTAATTGTTATTGGTTATGTCGTTATAAGAGTGTCGAACGATTGGTTAAAGCCATAAGTCAAAACGCGGCAATTAAAAATGAAAATATTGATTAATACGATTTACATCAATACAATTTATTAGAAAAATGTTGCAAACGCATGTTTATCATTATTTGTTAAAAATTGTATGATAGTGACTTTATCAAAATAATTATATCAGTGAGGGCGATAATATTTCACCAGTTAATTGATATGGCAATCAATCTATTGCAACATTTTATTTCTACGAAGTGGACGATCAGTCACCTGTGGTTCTACAAACTTCTCCTTATAACGCGCAAAAGTATTATGAGCTAGTGTAGAACAATGTGTTATTTAGGAAAAATTCTAAAAGAAAAGTTTCTTTGTATATAATATATGTATTTTGAACATTTCAAATGTATATAAGACTTCTTTTTTGTATGCAAGCGTGCATCTTATACTAAAAATCTACAGTTTGTGCATCAAAATAAATTAAATAAAATTTATCCATTACTAAACATTTATGTACACTATTAGATATACAAAATATTCAATAAATTATACATTAGACCTATTCACAATACCAGCAGCACAGAGAGAAAGATGCGTAGCTCGAGATAATAATTCAAAGTTACATTGTACATCTTATTCCATCGGTACATCTTATTCCATTTGCAATATTTCGTCTATATCTGAATCCAGATCAGAATATTTTATTTCGCTTTTATGTTGAACGACAGAAAGATCTTTGTCTTTTAGAGTTCGCGGAGCGGGTTGCGGGAATACGTTCCTTTTCGCCTTTGGACTCGTGAAACTCTGTATAGGACTGTCCAAGATCGAGCTCACGAGCCTATTTGAATTTAATAGATGATTTCCCGCGTTATAATTTGTAAGGTCTTGCGAGCTCGTGTTGAGTCGAAAGATCGTTTCAACCGATCCCACGGGCGGCTTTCTTGCTATACTCAACTAAAAAAATAATTCATAATATTATTTCAGTGATATATCAATTATACACAGGGCATAATACATATGATATTTATTCAAATATTAAAAAATTCTCGGATTTTACAGAAGTTTTCCTTAAATTTTACTCAAAATTTCCAGACAAAATTAGAAAATTGTAATGCAACTTTGAAATAAATTTATTTCATTATTTCTTTTAATGTCTTCTAGATGAACAAGGAAGAGAGAGTGTTGGTAGGAAGGATGGAGGAGGTGTGGTGGACGATTTTTAATGGGAATATAGAAGGGGACAGGCAGGGAGAGTGGACTTTTACTGGGGGAAGGGGGGAATCAGTCATAGATTATATAGTGGGAAGTGTGGAGACCAAGGAGATGGTTAATAGAATGGTGATGGAAGATTGCGTGGATTCCGATCATCACTCCTTGGTAGTGTGGATCGGAAGGAATGAGGGGAAGCAATTCGAAAGGGGAGGGAAAAGTATCGGAAGAAGAAGATGGGTATGGTCGGAAAAGGGAATAAAGGATTTTAGAGAGGCGTTAGGCGAGCTACCAGCAGGCGAAGGGGAGGTGGAGAGAATGTAGGAGGAAATGAAAGGATAGGTATTGGAGATTCTGAAGAGGGGTAATAAAGAGAAAGGGGGGATAGTAAGAAGAGGCTGGTGGGACGAGGAATGTAGGATAAAAAAGAAAGAAATGAGAAGGAAGGGCACTGAGGAGGTGGAGAGGAGGGAAAGGGGATAGACAGGGGTACAAAAAGGAAAGGTTAGAGTATAGGAAGGACTGACCGAGAGGAAGAAGGAGGAGAATGAGAAGTGGGAAAAAAAGTTGAGGGAGATAAAAACGAAAAATCAGGTGTGGGAAATGGTAGGTAAAACTAGGGGGAGAAGAAGAGTGAATGAGGGGATTAAAATGGAGGAATGAAATAAATATTTTAGGGACTTGTTCGGGGGAGTAAGTGGGAGAGTAAGGAGAGGCGCGAAAAGGGAAGGGGAGGAGACCGCGAAAAGGGGCTAGCACATGAGGAGATAAAGAGAGTGCTATCGGGAATAAAGGATAAAAAAGCAGCAGGGGCGGATGGGATTCCGGCTAAAGTGTGAAAATACGGGGGAGAGAAGATGAAACAATGGATTTGGGGAATATGTGACAGGATCTGGAGGGGCGAAGGATGAATTAAGGAGTGGAGTGATGGGGTGATGGTTCCGATCGTGAAAAAGGAGGAAGGGAGGCGTGGAGGAGTACAGAGTGTCGCTGACGTCATCGCTTTATAAAGTGTACGCGACGGTGCTAGCGAACAGGTTGAAAGAAGAGGTAGAGGAAAAGGGGTTGATTCTACAGAACCAGACGGGGTTCCGAAAGGGTTTCGGGACGATAGATAACATCTACGTGCTAAACTATCTGATAAACAGGCAGGTCAGCAAGCCGGGAGGGAAAATGGTCGCGCTCTTTGTGGATCCAAAGGCCGCGTTTGATTGTGTGGATAGAGGGATATTGGCAAAGGCAATGAGGGATAGAGGGGTTAGAGAGGGGCTGGTAAGATGCGAGGAGGTGCTCAGGGAAACAAGGAACCGGGTGAGAATAAAGGAAAATCTCCGAGAATATTTCTGGACGGGAAGGGAGGTAAGACAGGGGTGTTCCCTGAGTCCGACCTTATTCAACCTGTTAACGGCGGACCTGGAGCAAATGATGAGAAAAGGTGGGTGGGGGGGGGAGTTAAACTGGGGGAAGAAAAAGTCTACTCTTTGTCGTATGCAGACGCTATAGTGCTGTTGGCGAAGAAGGAGGATGATATGAGAAGCATTCTGGTTAGGTTGGAGAGGTACTTAGATGGAAAAGGATTGGAACTCAATGTGGGCAAGACAAGGATGATAAGTTTTAGGAAAGGGGGGGGGAGAGGAAAAGAAAAGTGAATTGGAGGTGGAAGGAAAAGGCAATAGAGGAGGTAAAAGAATTTTCCTACTTGGGCTACGTAGTGCAAGGCAATGGAGGGCAGGGGGCATAGGTGAGGGAAAGGTTAAGGAGAGGAGCAGTAATGGGAAAAGTATGGGGAATTGGGAGAAGAAGGTTTAAGGAGGAGGACTGGGGTAGACTGTGCTGGTTATTTGACATGCTGGTATGGCCGGTGATAGGTTATGGGTTAGAAATATGGGGATGGAAGGAGAAGAAAGCATTGGAAAGACTACACAAAAGATTCCTGAAATGGATGATAGGGGTAAATTGGGGGATACCGGAGTACATGGTAAGAGAAGAATTACAGAGAGGAAAGTTAAGGGAAAGGGCGGGAATACGGGCAATAGGGTTGGAAAAAAGGTTGGAAGAAGGAAGAGGAAGCGAGCTAGCAAAGAGGTGTTGGGGGAATTGAAAACAAGAAGTAAAGGAAAGAAAAGTATGTCAGAATGGGAGGAGGAAAGAAGGGGATTTTTTGGGATAAAAAGAGTGGGGGGGATGGGAGGGATATAGTGGGGAGTAATATGGAAGGTCTGATTAAGAGGGAGAGAGGGATGCAAAGAGAGGAAAGATGGGAGAGAATAATGAAGACAAAGGGTAATAGGGAATATAAATGGATTAAGGGGGAGGGAATTCCGGAGTATTTAAAGAAAGGGTGGGGAGAGAGTAGGTGGTAAAGGGTAGCGAGATTTAGGTTAGGGAACGGGATGAGGAGTAACAGATACTGGAAGGAGGAAGAACGTAAGAGGTGCAGGATGTGTGAACGTATGAATGAAACGTGGGAGCATATGTGGGAGGAATGTGTGAGTTGGGGGCATAGGAAGGGATGGCAGGAGGATGAGAGGGATTGTGCTAGGAGAGGATGGGGAGGGAGAAGAATGATTGAAGAAGTTGGAAGTATTGAGGGGAGGGAATGGGCGTGAGGGGAGGGGGGGAGATGGGTGGATGAAGATTTGAATGAGTGAGTGGAAGAGGGGATGATTGAAAAGGGCTCACAAGAAACACCGGAAGCAGAGGTCCCGATAGGTTAGGTAAAATTGCGGCGTGTGTGTGTGTGTGTAAACAGTAGGAGAGATAAAGTAGATTTAAGTGTAGATTACGGCGTCCTAGTTTATAAGCTAAGTAAGTTAGTTGGTAAGGAATAATTGTACGGAGTTGTATGGAGATGTAACCCTAAGGGGAGGCAATAAATTATCTATTTATCTATCTATCTCTTTTAATGTCTTCTAATCATGTAGTCATAAAGAAAATCAATTGAGTTTTAAATATTAAATTTAAGATAGTACTAAAAAAATTAAAAGAATTTTAAAAAAACTGATATTCTCTCAATTAGTTGGAAAATAAGAATAATTAATACGTTATAAACGTTGCAAATGTAAACGTTTCAATTTTACTCACTCTTCTTCGGGGAGCATGAATAATCTTAAAAAATAATGATCAAACATAAATCGTCAGATAAACAAAGTATAAATTAAATCAAGCACCAACATTATTATGAGGCGATAATAATTAGATAAGTAATAAATATACGTAATTAAAACTAAATAACTTATGTATATACAAGGTGTCCCAGAAAATCTGCCCATACCCTCATGGGTTGATAGAGCAAGAGAAACTAAGAAGAAAAGTTCTTTACCATTTTTCATTATTCCCAATAGTTACCGAGATAAAAATTATTAAAGCTATAGACAGTCGCGGGTGGCGGCGCGGTAAGGAAAGAGAAGCACCATTGTCCATCGGCCAGCGCGCTGGCGCTCGGCTACCACACACGTGAAGCCACATACGTGTCTCGAACTTTACTAATTTTTATTTCGGTAATTATTGCAAATAATGAAAAATGGTAAAAGACTTTTCTTCTCAGTTTCACTTGCTCTATTAACCCATGAGGTTATAGGCAGATATTCTGGGTCACCCTGTGTATTATAATATTTATCTGTTAAATATACTATTTCATACAATAATAAAACAAATAAATATCATAATAAATATAGCTAATAAATAACTTATATTATTGTTAAAGATCCTTCATGGAAATTAATCGAGTCATTTAAAAAATAAGCAATAAGAGGCAAAAACGAGCCGAATTGGTTAATTATTATGTGTAAAAAAATAATGTACGAGGGGCGTTCGATAAGTAATGCAACACATTTTTTTTTCTCAGAGCAGGATGGTTTTATTTAGGATTCGAATACACCATATTGTTCCCCAATTCTTTGGCCATAAAACCCTATTTTTTTACTAATCTTCGTTCAATTCTATGGCTTTACGCTACCTTAATGTGAGATGTATACCGCCATGGTACCACTCTGTGTTTGAGCCAAGTTCTTGCTGCATCAATAATTTCCCCATCATTGCTGTAATGCTTCTCGTGGAGTTCATCTTTCAGTGGTCCAAAGAGATTGAAGTCAGAAGGGAAAATTATTGATACAGTAAGAACTTGGCTTACACACAGACCAGTAGAGTGGTACCATGGCGGTATACAGGCTCTCACATTAAGATGGCGTAAAGCTATAGAATTGAACAGAGATTAGTCGAAAAATAAGGTTTTATAACCAAAGAATTGGGGAACAATATGGTGTGTTTGAATCCTGAATAAAACCATTCTGTTCTAAGAAAAAAATGTGTTGCATTATTTATCGAACACCCCTCGTATTTTAGTATTACAAACACACTGTCAACGGAATGTTTCGACTTGACTTGGTCTTCTTCAAACGTTAATAATTACGAATTTAAATGTCTAATTATACCTAATATGTTACTCGTGATCTATCGTTTATCACATAATTAATTAAAAGTGTCGTAACCACGTGTAAGTTCCACACGATATAAAACGCACAATGTTAATGTGGGACAATCAAATTCAAAGTATCTATATAATAATATATAATCGTTAATATATATAATCGTTATGTGCTGTTTGTAAATGTAAAAATGTACGTAGCTAGTTCGCCGTTGTCGTGAGCGAATAGTCCATGTCGTTAAAAAAATTATTAGATTATTAGGTTAAAAGTAAAGTAATTCTTTGTCCTGTCAGATATGAAAAGTAAAATATACAGATGGGAAAGATATCGAATAGATTATACATCTTATTATGGGTATGCCAAACTCTAGATTAATTACAGCATAGATGAAATGCTGTGCTCGTTCGTCAATGCGTGTTTGTTCGGGTCAATAATCTATACACGAATCATTTAAGATTATATTAAAATGAAAAGGTAAATTCATTCATGTACCAGTCAACATTGTAAATACGTAACAAGAAAGATTTTCCATAATTTTGTGTCTCTTTTATATCCATTTGGGAAAATTTAACGTCGATATTCAAGCGTGTTAGAAGTTTCTTGTTCTAAACGGTCGAACCGCTAAAGTGGCATTTGATAAAAATCATACCAAGAATTCTTTGTTTTTAGCTAAACTTTCTTGATTTGAAATCTATTTGTTTCAAGTGAGAATCCGTAAGATCCTTCTTAAAAGACAAATAACAGAACAAGTGGCTTTCCCTCTCTGGCTGCATTCGGAGAGTACGCTGTTAGCACTATTCCATTATACCTTTATCGATCATTAAAACGTAAAATGACGCAATAGTGCTGGCTGCTGATAGCACACTCCGCGAACGTTGCCTTTGTCTTTAAATTTGGGAAACGACCAGAGATCATTCTCGCGTCACGGGAGATTCTGTTACGAGCCAACTGGAACGAGGAACTTCTAACTCCTTTAAGATAAGTTTATCGCGCGAAATCTTGAATAGTTTTTAAAATATAACAAAAAAAATTGTTTTACACAAGAGGAGTAATTTTACAAACCGTTTTTGGATAGTAACAGATATTTCCTAAATTCATCTATTTATGTAACCTTGTTACATAAATAGAATGTAAATTTTATACTTTGGAATGTTCCCTTGTAAATTTAAAATTGAGCCATGAGACGTCTTTAAGACATCTAAAAAGTGTCTTTAAGACATTTCCAAAAGTAATCTTAAAAACATCTTAATGATCCGATTTTAGACTTTGTGTCGTCTGAGGCACATATAGACAATACGTTTTTAATTAAAGCACAAACACGGTATTTATAAATTTGATAAAAAATTAGAGGATTACAGATAAATATAACATAAATCACCTAAAACAGAGAAAGCAGGGAGTAGCCAGGCAAATATTAATCATACAGCTTTTAGACAATTTTCATTAATGCGAGACATATGGAAGGCGAGTTGCAAGTGTTTTTGCATGTCTTTTAACACTCTTCGCTTTCCAAATGTTCCATTAGGATATTGAGTTTATTCGTTCTTTTCCGATATTTATTAATCTTTTTCAAAGTATTTTCCAAAAAGTTCATAAATATAATATTTATATGTAATATTCACAATCCGCAAAGGTTATTGTGAACTAGCTAGCAGTATGACGTTGTTTTTAGACGTCCAAATGTTTTCCTCATTTTTTTTATAATAATGAATTACATAAACACACTGTAATAAAATCGTTTAGTCAAGCGCTATGTTTGTTTCCGTTGAATTACTTATTATTCATATGGAGGGACTAACTTTTAACTGGGACTATAAAATTACTATAATTTCAAATTTTGTCAGGAGTGTGGAAATTCGAGCGTGCACTTAATGCCGCGTCAAAACAAGATCCGCTGCTACATTAAAAATTTCAAACTATTAAAGTGCGTCAAATATTAAGAGCGAAGTTATGAAGCGATTTCGGCCGATCAGCTGTTCCTCACGCGATACGTGAGCTAGCCGCAAAAATAAACTATAACGTTATTTGTGCTGTGATCTAAGAGTTAACAATCTTTAATAAATTAGACTGTGCAATCCACAAGGACTAATTACAACAATTAATTGCTTATATTCAGTCTGTGACACTTCCCGCAAATCATAAACGTTCTCTTTCTCGTTTTTCAACATTGTGCAAGTTACGATTCCGACCATTAGTTAATGAAATTTCTTATCTCACGCGACCGACATTCAGTTTTCTGCTTACCCGTTTGTTCTCTCTCTTACAAACGGCCTCGTTTTATCCCGCGCTTTCTTAAAGCAAACACTGATAATTCACACCACATGCTCAGATTGTGACTTATGTATATTTATTATGTTTGTCGATTTTATTATCACCTAATAATGTTACTCGATTAAATTCATTTTGGTTACTTGATCTACATTTATTACTTTTTCTAAAATGCCGTTTATGCTGAAGAAGAGTAAAGTTGAAATGTTTAATTATGTTTGTAATTATTCTCGTTTTGAGAGAATAAATATTAATTATTCTTTTCTAATCATTTCAATTCGCTTATATTTACTAACCGTATTATTTCCTCTGATTATGCTCATAATGACCTCAATCTTTTAATAATAATCTTACCTGTTCTTGTATCTTCTTTGATATTTCCGCAATTTTATCACTTTGCGAAGTTTTTAAGACAATGTTGCCTGTACTCATGGACTTCTCTTTCTGCAACGCATATTCTCTCCTCTCAGCAAAGCTTAATAGAAATAATAGGATTTTTTAAATTATATATTTAAATATGAAAATGTACATTTAAAGAGATTCTCCGGCCTTTTCACATAATAAAAGAATCTGACCAAATTTTGATCTCAAGTTGATGATCAATAAGCATTCCTGAAATTTTTCAAACTTTCTAAAGATTTCTTTAAATAATATTTTAAAATGGTATTAATAATAGTAAAAATATTATAGGGAGTTTTAATTTAATCGTAAACTAGATATAAAAATTTAAAAAAACCGTGTTTATAAAATAGAATCGAATTTAAAGAAGACTTGAAAGCTCTTGATATTAGTATGTATATAACGCGCGATTTTCTTCCACTTTTTTAAACTCTGGAGAATTTCTTTAAAAAAATAATATAAGAACGAAAATTACAATAAAATCTTCAGTACCTCGAGGTGTTCCAATCATTGTTATTTATTTGATTCTTTCTTTGATCGTTTTCCGGCATCGTCGTATCATCACTTTTTTTATCATCTAAATCGAATAAGACTTTTTTCTTTACCAAGCTTCCGACCGAGCCACTTTTTGGTTTTAAAACGCTTTTACTATTCTTCGGAGAAAGAGCTGACTCGTCTTGTTGCATATTTGTACTATCCGAGTCATTGTTTTCGGAAAATCTTGATACTACCACCTGTTTCCTGCTGATCGGAGAGCTCACCTTACGCATGTTAGCGTCCGATACAGTTATTTTCGTAGGCGAAATCTGTTTTATATCCTCTCGAGATTCAATGGAGCTCGCGGAGGAGACGCTTCGAATTGACTTTGGATATGTCGCAGTCACTTTTGGACTGGCATAAATGTCCGCTCCGCTTTTTTTCAGTGGCGATTCACGCGTATTCTCGTATACCTCGTCATCTTTATACTTTTTAGGAAGGAGCTCGATCTTCTGCTTCAGACGTAATTTTAACGGTGTCGTATTTTCCGTTTTTTGGACGGACGTATATTCACCTGAGAAACAACAGATTATATATTAAAACTATACTAACCCTACTATACAATCCCTTTAAAGTAAATTGAAATCGAAAATGTATTAATGTTTATACTTCAAATAAACTATGTGAAAGTTGTGTAAATATCATTATATTTAACAATATATTTCCATAACTTATTTACTTTATTTGTTATTAAGTTACTTTAAAACACAATGACAAAAATATTCTTACTAAAATTTTTTCTTTATATAAATACTTTAAGCTCAAGATGCTTTATGCAAAATTTTATTACAATTCTAAGCTTAGAGATTCTGTAAAAAAAGTATTTTGTAATTAGTTGTTCATAAATTTTGTTTATTTACAGAACAACTAATCTCTGCAATGCAATGAAACTTAGCATAAATCATTCTGAATACTTAAAGTATTTACATAAATTCAGATTTTTTTTTCATTTATATTTCTTGATAACATCAGAACACATTTGTACTATTATACTTCCTATTGAAATGTTTTGATTCAAATACAAAATCTCCGCTAAATTTTTTGTATTATTTTCAAATACAATGTAGATTAATTTGTTTTTTTTTTCATAATTTCTTTGTTATTTTAAAAGTATGTGTAATTAATTAATTAATCGTTTTTGATTTTTGGAAAAAATTAAAAAATCCAGTTTTTTCTTTCAAAAAATACAGAAACTTATAATAATGACAACTATAAAAATGACAACAAATGCACTTAATTGAGGAATTGTTTATTAGAGCTGAAGAAACGTTAGAATTATTAACGTAGAGGATAATAAAAGAGACATTATATAAAAAAGAAAAAACTTGGAAAAATACAAAGAAAAAAACAAAAAAAAAACGTTTTTCGCAAAATTTCCAAGAATTTTTTTCGGTAAAAAGACTATGTGTAATACATTCTTAACTGTCTCTAGTGTATTACGAATTTAGTATAGAAAATACATGATTACCACTATCTTTGCTGAACGCTTTCCAAGCCTTCGACTTAAGCTTATCCAACGGAGAACTCTTTGTAAGCGCGGAATATCTCGATTCCTTACGATTTGCTGATATTCTTTGAAGAACGTCTTCGAGTATCTTTTGTTTAATTTGATTGTATCGAACCAATTTTTTTGCATTAATATTTTGCTGATGTCTCACAATCTCCATCTTTTGCTTGTACGTTGCCACAGGTATTCCTTGCCATTCTGGATCGATTCCCAATTCTCTCAGCCGATTGTCAAATATACTCCGCGCATCTTCCTGTATCGATATTTTCCTAATATTGGCAGGTTTCATGGCAGACGTTTCATATTTTTTTATTAAATCTTCATCCGTGGTGACACTCTCACTATCGGTCTCCGACTCCGACATCGACGATAAAGATTCAGATTCCGTTACGGAACTTACGCTGCGCCTTTCTAAGAATTCAGATTTCTTATTCTTCATATTGTCGGTATGCAATGTTCTCTTTTCTTTGGTGTCTACGTACTTTTTATTTACATCAATAGGATTTTCTTTGCTAATAAAACTTTTATTTGGGCGGTCATTTATTTTATTTATATCGTTCGATGTCTCATAATACCTCGCATTTTTTGTTTTCTTAGCATCTTCTGACTTCCTATTTGATTTTTCCAAATTGGGTTTTACATGTTCCAAATTTCTGCTATTGTCAGCAATAACTTTCTTATTACTCTTGTTTTTTCCAGTATTGTCTTTACTAGGCAAATTCTGGGTTTGTGTCACGATCGATATCAATTTGTCATTATATTCTTGACTAGATCCACTACCGATGTCTTCGATTACCATCTCAGTGTCAATATTATTTAAACTCTTATAAGTGTTGTTTTCATTATAATTGCTATCACGTTTTGTTAGCAAAGGAGATTTATGGAATTCTGCCTTTTCTCTAGTTTTATGATTAATCTGTGTCTGTGAATTAACGATCTCACGTGACAAATTGTTTAATTGCTTTCTTTGTTCCACCAGTATATTGGATTGATCCATGGATTGTTTCTCTAAGTCGTGTACTTTAGATTCATACTCGGACTTTATACGATCAGCTACTTGTTGAGTCGCTTTCAATTCTGTGGTCAAATTCTCGATGTCCCGACGGTGTTGAGCTTCCATGTCATCTATTTTGGCCTTCCAATGATTTTCTTGCGTTTGTAATTTTATCTGCATATTTTCCATGCCTGGAGTCAACTAGAAAAATAACTTAATGTAGATAATATTAGCAAGAATAACGTATGATAAAGACTCTCATTTCTTACTCGTTCAAGAAGTTGATTTCTTAAATTTTCAATTTCTTTTTCTTGTTGGCTGATTAGAGTTTTCACATTGGCCTCCAAAATATTCTCATTTACAACGTGATCTTTTTCTCTTAATACCTGCAAAAATGCTTCAAGTAATTTGTGAGAATACTACAAAAAAAAGTTGTTAAGTAATGCAGCGTAGCAAACAACTTTATAATTTCAGTGTTGATTTGATCGTCCGATTGTTCGCTTTGTCCGTTTGTCTGTCTATTTATCTGTAAACTTTTTTAAAAACGGCTTAATTTTTTCAAACTTTTCATCAATAAATTTTATTAAAAGAAATTTCTTTGTAAAATGTTTGTATTTCCTTTCGTTGGCGAATAAAAAAAAGGGGGGGGTTAATTTTCAGTTAATTTTACTTCTTTAAGATAAATTTGGACAGCAAAAAATTTATTACATTTCAGGATATCCTCTGAGTATTGCTAAAACTTCATAATTTTTTAAATTTCCGAGTTAAAGATTTTTTCTCGTTAATTACATCTAAGAAATAAAGGATTTATTTAATTATTAACTTACACGTATTTCATTGAACAGCATGTTCTTTAAACTTCCGATATCTTCTTGATATCGTCGTTGCTCTTGAAATCTATCCATTTTGTCAATATCGTATTCGTTTTTACTCATGTTTCTTGCATAGTCCTTCTCTGTGTTGTCCACAAGTTTGTCGGTCTCACTTCTTATCACTCTTTCAGTTTGATTCAATCTTTCCTTCAATGTTTTTATCTCATTATGCAACTTTTCCGTCTCCGCTCGATAATGGTCATGTACAGGGGAAGCGGATACACCCATGTCAGATATGTATGAATGTTTGCGCGCTATGTGAGCATTTACAAATATAGCGCGTACAAATGTTTTCGGGCAATGTGGGCACTAGAAGAAAGCCTATAATTAAATCTCAAGAGTATCGCGCAATCGGTTTATAATTTCCATTCATAATTAATAGAATATCTATTAAAATGATCTACTTAAACGTGTAGAATATCTATAAATTAAGATTTATGGAAGAAATTAAATCTAGAAAATTTAATTTTTTCCTTAATCAAATTATTTTAATTAAATTTAGAATATCTATATCTAGAATATAGAACTGTACAAATAGGAATTCAAATCAAATTGAACCGAATCATAGTGAATTTGATGTGTTTTTGAATCTGAATAGTCTGAAAATTTCTAATCATCGATTATGTGATTTCAAATCAATTATCTATTTTGCTTCATTTATATATCCCGCATAATCAATTTTGTATCAATTCTCATGCCTGATTGTTGATTTCCACTTTTCTATCGTTTCTAAATCTTATAAAATACTCAAAACTTTGTGTATACAATAAACAATCGTTTTTGTAAATTTATTTTAATATTTTATAGGTTTCTATCATGATTTTATACAACAAAATTTGAAAAATGGCTCCATTGTGTTTTCTTAATGAAATGTACTAAAGCAGGATTAAAAATATTATCTTAAAAAAGATAACGTGTTACCGTTATTCGATATGTTTTTGTAAAAAGTAACTCGTTACTGTTATTCGTTACTGATTTTAAGAAAAGAACATGTTATCATTATTTTTTTTTTTTTTTTGTAATACTATAGCAAGTTATTAGATTTTAAAATTACATTATTCATTAACACTGTGTGACAAATTTAAACTTTTCTTTAGACTACAAACTAGATAAGATAATTCTTATAGATTTTTTGATACTGGAAACGAATCTGCAAACAAAATTGCTTTATCACGTCATATATTTGAGAAAATTGGACTTCAATTTGCTAAAAAGTTTTGGGTATTTCGAGCTAAAATAGTTTAAAAATGTAACGTGAAGAACAGTTTTATTTGCAGATTTGTTTCCAGCAATCTAAAATTTATAAAATTCACATATTGTATTAACTATTTTATATGCAAATAAATATTTATAATTATAGTTAAAAAAAGGAAAAATAGTCTGCTTATGCAATTTAAATACTCACCTGCACACAATTTTTGGGATCGCTGATTATGAACGTATGGTAAAAATTGTCTAATATAATTTCTTTGAACAATGATTGTTTAAACAATGTATCAAAAATTTGATTTTAATAAAATTTAATAGCATTATTGAATTATACGAAAAAATATGTATAAATACTACGTAATTTTTCTGCCTGTTTGTAAAACAATGATTGTTTATATTTGACAGATTACATATTATATTTGAAAATTTTGACCATAAATTCATAATCGACGAATCGTGTAGGACTGTAATTGTGATTATAATCATGAGCAAACCATTATTATCTTTCTTTTAATCTTTAAACTGTAAATTTTACGTCAAGTAGTTAATACAATACATGAGTTTTATAGATTTTACAGACAGAAGAAAGTAACTACCCAGTCAACAAAATGTTACCACTGTGTCGACAGGCTGACGGCAGATTCGATCAAAACGTGTTGGCAGACTGAACTCAAATTCTACTTATATTCTGTTGACAGAACCTGTTGATATTCTATGTCAGTGAAATGACAGCACCAGGCGAGCACGCCGTGCTGCCAGCACATGACGCCAGATAGGCGGCAGAATTCGAACATGACATGCACAACATAATCTGACGGCAGACTGCTAGTACAAATCGAGCACCCCGTGCTGACAAGATCCGATGTCACGCTGGCAGCAGAAATTAAACATTTTTATTCAAAAACTTTTATTATAAAAAAAATTTTCTTTTTCAGTTTTCTTGCAGATTTAATTCTTATTTTTATTATAGATTAATCTAATTCGCATATATTCTGTTTTACTAATTACGATTAAGCATTATTTTACAATTTTTAAAAACGCACAGGGCCAGCGAGATTCGAACTTAAGATTTCGGGACAATAACCTAATACGCTAACACTGAGCTAATCGTACACTTGTGATATCGTTAATAAAAAGTTATATTTGAAGTAAACCTAATTTGAACAGGAAGATAAGTTTCTTCCTAGTGAGAACCTAAGGGTGCTGAGTATCGCCCAAACATTCTCACTAGCTTTTTGATTATTTAACTTTAAATATTTTATTAAAATAATTTATATACCCTTGAAAAAAAAGTTGATAAACTTGTTTCAATAAACTGATTACTGATCAGTAACTGATGATATTTTATCAGTTAACTGATGAAATATAATCAGTTAGTGATCAGTAATCAGTTTATTGAAACAAGTTTATCAACTTTTTTTTTAAGGGTAAACTATATAAATAATTAAAACCTGTTCCTGCTCAAACTAATATAGTCAAAAAAACAACAATTGGAAATAGTACCAGAGTATAAAAAAACATTGACGTAAAAAAGCACGCTTGCAAAAATCAATTTTACAATTGTTAAAAACAAATTACTAAAAATTGACTGTAGAGGAATGATTATTCCAATTGATTTTACGAGAAAAATGATTCAAGAAACATATATAACGCTTTATTAATTGTTATAAACAAATTAGTTGCAAAATTTATTTTTGCAACATTTCTTTAGTAACTTTTCCCATAGAATCGATTGGCGCAATCAGTTCTCTTTTAGAGTAAATTTTTAATAATTTGTTTATACCAATTGGTTGCAAAATTGAGTTTTGAAAAGTTCTTTTTACATCAGTAATGTTTTCATACTTTGGTCCTATTTCTAATTCCAATTTTTTTGACTATTTTTGTTAGTCAGACCATGGCCAAGAATGGGTTTTAATTATTTATATATGCGGACAGATAGAAATCTCGACAAATACAATGCGGATAGATACAAATAAGATTCCTGTACGTAAACGCGGGAAGGTGCAGATAGAAGTTGCAGCGTATAGAATACAAACAGAAACAGACAGAACATATGCATAAAAAATTGATTGGTCCAATAATTAATCAAATGCATAAAAAAATGGATTAATCAGTTTCTTTATGCATATGTTATTTATGCATGCAATTATGCAAATTTGTCTAAATAGGCCCTTAATAAATTCGTGATGAGTGACGTCACAATTTAAAAATATGCAAAACAGCACGGTTTGCTTGATTTCTGCTGCCAACGTGACGTCAGATCCTGTTAGTACGGGGTGCTCAATTTGTGCTGACAATCTGCCGTCAGATTGTGTTGTGCAGGTCTTGCACATTCTGTCTAATTCTGTCGCCAATCTGACATTAGGTGCTGGCAGCACGGCGTGTTCGCGTGCCATTCTGCTGTCAGATTGTCGGCTGTAAATCCTGCTCGTTTTTTGCCGTTAATCTGACGTCAGGTCTTATCAGCACACGGTGCTCGATTTCTGCTGCCAGTCTGCCGTCAGATTGTGTTGCGCAGGTTATGCTTCATTTCTGCGGCCAATCTGACAACAGTCCTATCAACACTATTTGCTCGATTTCTGCTGGAATTAAACGCCAGCAGTTTGCTGACATCACAGATATTGCAGAGTCTGTATGAAATCTGTTGCCTTTCTATCAACAGAAATTGATAGCAGACTCTCCGAATAATCTGTTTGTTCACGTTTAGCTGACGGAGTATCGTTATCGTAAAAAGATAACGAATACATAACGGCGTTATAAATAACACGTTACTAACCTTGCACAAAAGTAATACTTTGATAATAATATTGTAATTTGTACATGTATTCAATATTAATCAGAATAATATCCTTACACTAATTGTCTAATACTTATTATGAATTTTTACTTAACACATTATTTTTTGTAATTATTTTCTTTATCTTTTCTTGCAATTAATTTTTCCATCTATTTGAAAAAATGTGTAACGTCATTGAAAATAATTTATTATGTTTAAACTAATACATAATAAAAATTTGTGAAAATTAAGTCAAATTTGACTTGACAAAAAGATTTGATTCGATTCTATGTGAAAATTTCAGATTCAATTCTATTCAATTTCGAACATCAAAGATTTGTTTTGATTTAATTCAACTTCAAATGCTGACTTCACACATATCTATTAAAATATCTATTAAACTACCTATATCTATAATTTATAATAAATCATTGGAAATAAGGCATAATCAAAAGAATATTTCCAGTACATAAATTTGTCAAAATAATCTACCTTATAAACTTCCCCATTAGAGATCTCACCGACGCTAGTTTCAATCAATTTACGCTTCTCTCTTGATTTTTCCTTTAAATTCTTTACAGTATCTTCCAAAGTAGTAATTTCCTTCTTCATACTGACACTCTGCTCTATCTTCTGTCTCAATTCATCCTTTAGTATTATTACACTATGATCCAAATATTGTTTACAATATAATAAATACTCGACTGAGAGTTGTGCGAGTTTAAACAGCTTAACAAAGTTGGGATCCAAGATCTTGACATCATACTCGCTTTCCAAGCAATAATCTATCACATTATTGATATTTTGATCAATGGTCAAAAAATCTCTTTCTCGTATAACTCGATCTATGTCTATGGCACCTGTGCAGGAAAATTTTGATAATTTATGATAATAAACTTGACATGATTTTTGTTATGTAGCAAGGATGTATCCCTGGCAGAACACAAAATTATAATAAGATCAAGTCTACATCGAGCAGAAGTTATTTAAGAAAAAATCATTAATATCATTCAATATACCTTTGATGATGATTTTGACAGGATCACTGAGGACAGTGACTTTAAAGTGACTAACTGAAATTTCTCACAAAATCATAGTCAAAGTGAATCAAGCGAGATAGTTAATCAAGTGAGATTTTTCTCGCAATGACTCGATACTCTTGAACTTATTACAATTTATGTTTTACCTGGGATCCGACGTACCTATTCGATTCCAGTCGACTCGCACTCTAGATCCATGCATATTGAAGTAAAATCCTGATTCCCTGGCGAGCTTTGGGAAATCGTGGCACCAGTTCGTGCCGGCTCGGAACGAGAATGCCATATTATTTACAATCTTACTTGCACAACACGACGTGGAAAAACATTAGAAAAAATCTTTCACAAGAAAAAAGATCCGTATTTCCATAATTTGCTTAAATATTTACGAGTTGAGCGTACTCGTGTGTAATTCCCACTGCATAATTGCTTACTACATAATCGCAATCTGTACAACTTCATTTGCAATTGCAATTTATGAGAGAGATAAAACGGCAAGTGTCAAAATCAATGTAAATATAAACAAAGAGTGGCGTCGGCTGCGAACGCCATCTGCAGAATCTATCAGTATCTCATATAAGAGACCAGTGCCGTATAGACTGTATTATAGAGTTAGTAGATCTTCCCTTTTAGTTGATCTCAACCAAATAAATTTAAAAAATTATAACACTGCAAGAACTATTAAAAAGTCTCAACGCGATGTAAAAGATCTCATTAATATTTGCATTATTTTTTTACTTTTTTTAAATTTTATTACACGTTCATATTTTGATTTTTATTTTAATCTTTTTCTTAATAATCTGTTCATAGTTTTAACACCTATCCCTATTAATATGTTTAATAAACGGTTAAATTATATTTTATATAATTTTGTACTTTTTCTCTTACACCTTACACATATACATAATTAGATCGCGAAGTTACTCTACTAAAAAAAGTAGTTCACAAATGTAAAAAGGTTGAGCATCCCTGATATATGTCATAGAACATCGCCAAGTTCATACGACGTTTTTCGGATGAAATATGTGTTGTATAATATATAGGTATCCAAGGAATACACAAAAATCAAGAGAAATGACTTTTTATTTTGATTCTTAACGTCAATAATTCTTAAAGTCTTTGTTACCAAAAATCATATATAATTATTTTGACTTTCTATAAATGTGTATTCCTTTTGAGTACCAAATTATAATTTTTTATGCAAGATTTTGTCATATAATTTAATAAATGTTGTTCTATGGGAGTAGAAACTAATTCGCGTTTCCGTATCAAATTAATTTTTTAATTTCATAAAAAAATTAAGGTAAAAATTCATAAATTAGTTCGTGCTCTTTTGTGTACAAACAATCATTAATCATCAATCATTAATTGTCCGTAAAATGTCATCTCTAATAGTTGGATGACAACGAGAGCTTCGTAAAGACGGTTACATGTATCATGAGATATGTGTGTATATAATAAGATATCTTATCCATGGTCAAATTAAGTTTCTTAAATTCACGGAGCACATGACAAACGAACCGTCTCCGAGGAGAGATATAGCAGAAAGATAACATTATACGGATGACATCACATCAACGTTCCAACTACTGCGTTCCCATTCGCACCACAAACGTTTTAATTATGTAAATAATTTTATGTTGATAAGGGGCAAGTTAGCCCAAAACGTCCAGCGTTTTTCATTTATGTAAATGTTTAATTATAGAATTTTATTGACATCTTATTTATTCTCGCTCTTATTGGACCTTTTGATGATTACCCATACAGCACAGAAAATTCCAGCAACATTGCAGCAACGTTGCAATGTTGCAGATTGCAATGCAATATTACGGAGACATTGCAGAAACATAAATTAACAATATGCCTGCAACATCGCATGGCATATGCCAGTAATATTCCGGAAACATTGCAATATCATCATTTTTTAATAAAGTAGTGGCAATAAAGAGCCAAAGCAGAATATTCGCGTATAATAATATCTTTTAAAGTGCGCCTATTATGAAGAGAATATACTTTTTCTACAAAATCCATGGTAGTATTTGTATTTTTTTGAAAAATATTCCTATTCTAACTCTACTGGCAGTATCTTTAATTTTTATACAAAACCCACGTGGTACTATATCTTCTCTGTATTGTCATTGAAAAATCTTCCTATTGCAAAAATTCAAGTGATAGCACCTTTAATTCTCATTGAAAAATTTTATTTCAACTCAAATGGTATTTCAACATTTAATTTCAAAGAATTAAAGAGGAAACAATACAAAATGAGAAAATTTTATTGAAATAAAAAATTTTTAATGTACAAAAACATGGCTCTGCTAAATAGGAAAAGCAGAAAAGACATAAGAAAGAATGCAATAAATGTAACACTTGTAAAATATGCATTATAAAAGCAATTTATGAAATAAGTTTTAGTTTCATTAACATTTAAGTAACATCGTAAGTCAAATTAAGGTACCACTTGGATCTTAAAAAAATAAAGATGAAAAAACTCTTTATTTCAATAAAATGTTCACATTTCTGTTAACATATAAATTATTTAGGTTAAAATAGATTACAAAATTTTAATATGTTATTTATTTTCAATTAAATACCAGTTGGTTTGGAAGATTTTCAATGACAATACAGAGATAGTAGCAATTAGGTTTTGTACAGAAATTATTCAATTCTTCTCATTGCTTTTTCTATTTAGCAGCGCCATGTTTTTGTACATCAAAAATTTTTTATTTCAATAAAATTTTCTTATTTTGTACCATTTCCTCTTTAATCTTTTAAATTAAATGTTATATATTCCATTGAAACTTATTAAAATTAAATACAACCACTTGGGTTAAAATTGAAAGATTTTTCAATGGAAATACAAAAATAGTACACTTTGATTGTTTAAAAGATTTTTTGGAAAAATGCGTTTAGGTTGAATTAAATTACATAATATTTAAGGAAATACTACTTGGAATAAATTTTTTCAATGAGAATTAAAAATGCTATCACTTGAATTTTTAAAATACAAAGATTTTTCAATGACAATACAGAGATAGTACCACGTGGGATTTATATAAAAGTTGAAGATACTAGCAGTTGGGTTAAAATAGAAGTTTTTCAAAGAAAATACAAATACTACTACTTTAATTTTGTAGAAAAAGTATATTCTCTTTATAATAAGCGCACTTTAAAAGATTTCACACATTTTTTTTTTAATAAACGTATATCATTTTTATTAGATTACATATTTTCAAAATAAGTTGCGCGCAACACACATAGGCGCTTTTTTTACCTTTTTTTTTGAAAAGGTAATTTTGTACTGATTAATTTTATACATAATAAAAATAAGGTGAAAATATAAAAGTATTATTAAAGGATTGTTACGTCGAAATATTACGATTTTTTATACGCGGGTTACATAACTACAGATAAAAATTTAATGTTATCCGCGATAACAAATGACAGCTGCATACACTGCAGCCCAAGCTCCATATCTTTCCGTCACATTTATATAACATTTCAATAACAAGAAATTAAAAAAAATATAATTTGACACGATTGAAAAAAGATGAATAAAGCCAAAGCGTTTCATTTACTATATATAATTTAATACATATATAAAACATTGTTTACGTAAGATTTAATACATCCATTCTATCTTACTTTGGTCGTGTAACTGATCTTCCTCAAAATTATCAATTCTTGACAAGATGACAAGAAATACTACACCACATACACCACAAGTACACCACAAGTCGCATACGGCTGACTGATGTATGCCAGCGCTACTTGTGTCGAAAATATGAAAGGGAGAATTCCTGAGGGCGACGACGACGTTTCTTAAATGAAATGTAGAATATTTAGACTTTGCGTCGCGATATCTCCGCTCGTAGGGCACGGAGAGAAAAAATAAAAACACTTTTATTATACAAGTCAGGGCCAAGCTATCGTTTGAGACTACTCAGAACTTGATCGGTTCAGCCATTACTGAAATCTAATAATCTTGCGTGCTTGGAACTCGCTGACTCGCGTAAAAGAGGGTCGGTCTGCGACTCGCTTTTCCTACATAGGCGCGAGTCGCGACCGCGCATCTAGATATTAATTTAACTCATCCATAATTATTCATCCGCATTTAGCAAACTAAGTTCGGGCGACGTTACTAATTTAAATTTTCCGCTGAATCTCTATATTCCCTAAGAATACAACCGTCCATATATCGACTGTAAGTCGACTCATCCAAGTCAGGCTTTCAAAGTTGACTGCAAATCGACTTTGCATAGACGTCTGCAGACATCCTTCAAATGTTGACTTTAAGACTCTAGAAAAAGGCATGCGGTCCAGTGGTGCTGTGTGCATCATAGTATTGTTAAGAAACATAAATATTTATATCAATAGATGAAATAGGTCCATATATAAAGAAACCTCGATCTACAGCCCAATGAACAAACAATATTTTTTAATTGTTTTTTTAATAAAAAGTTTTTTATATTTATTTTAATTATTGTATTATATTGATATATATTTTCTAATTGCATTTTATTTAAACAAATAACAGAAAAGTTATTCCAGATGCTATTCTGCATTTGCAAAATTAGTAAAAAAAAACTATAATTTTATATTTGTTTATATAAATGTTGTGCTTTAATTACATATATTTTATTTTTTCGATAACGTATATTGACCTGAACTACCAGTTATATACACATATCAGCATAAAGTGTTCACAGGTCATCATGAGGAATCAGTTCGCAGCGATCACGGAAGTCAAGCAACGTTCACCAGAGTCACGACTTGGATGGGTGACCGCTTGGAAATTTCCGAAAAAATATTCCCAAGATTTTTTTTTGCGAAAAATGTTTTTAAAATGTTACACAAATATTGTTTTGTTTATTAGAATTATGTGATGTAATAATATTTATGTAAATATTTTAGAAAAATGGGATGTTTCAATGCAATATTTCAAAAAGCGGACATCTTAATGTTGCTGCAATCTTCCAGCAATGTTGCAGAAATGTTTCGCAATCAAAATACAATATTACAATGTTTCAATGAAATCATTCTGCAATGTTCCTGCAATCTCTCTGTGCTGTATGGGTTAATGATTAAGGTAAAAATGTATGTGTTTAAATTTGCCAACTAGATTAGTCTAGACTTAAAAAAAAATTATAAGAATGCCAACTAAAAAGAAACATACCCAATGTGTGTCAGTCTATATATATTGGCATTTCTATAATTTTTTAAATTTAATTTTTTTTATTTAACCCTATAGGGTTAAAAAAAGTTCAATTTTCTATTTATTTGACAATTAAAATATTACAACGCATCTTGCACAACTATATAAGTAAAAGCAGAGACTCGCCTTACATAACAGACATTTTATTATTTGTAATCTTACAATTTTTTATCGCATACTAATTCCTCGACAAAGAAGATTCAAGTTATCGGAATTATGCCTGTAATAAATATACCGCTGCTGTATATAGTTATGTAATATACAGGATGAATTATTCCCAAATTATATAGCAGTTACAATTTGTGTCGACTGGGACAAAAAGACCAATGAGAGTATAAGCACGGTTAATGGATCGAGCACAAAGTAATTTTTATTGTAATAAAAAAAACCTTTTAATTTATTCAAAAATTTCTTGGGTGAACGTTTCGATTTCATATTAAGTTATCATTAACAACAATATAGGCATTTTATAATATGACGTTTACACGTTTCCGAAGAAACTTTGGTTGAGAAAATTCTGACTCTTGATTCCAGAAAGTTGTATTTTGTTAACATATGTGATTAATTAGTCAAGTAAAGATTAAAATATAATAACGCACCGCACCTACTATCATTTATATAGTCTTTGTTTACAAAGTTTATTATGTTTAAAAATGTTTCAAGGTTTAAAAAAAAAAGATCCATTTTGTGACATAAATCTTATTTGACCTTGGGTATTATCGTTAAGGTCAATTATTTTTTGAATTTTTAAATCTCCTTTTCTATAGCATATTCTATAGTAGATGAAAACGTTTTCAAAATAAACTTTTTACGATTAAGAATTCCCAAGAATTATATAAATAATTATTTTGTTGAAACGAAACTTCGAAAATTTATAATTCTTAGGAATTCTCGACTAAAAAAATTTTATTTATATTATTTTGAAAAAAATGCCCCGACTTTAGTTATAAGAATATGCAATAAAAAGATTTTCAAAATTAAATTTAAAAGATCTCTTAAATTTAAAAGATTGACCTTTATATTATGAGGTGATGCTGCCCAAAGATCAAAATAAATTATACTACAAAACGGATTTTTTTTAAACATTGAAAAACTTTTTGTCTCTAACATTTTCTTTGGAAATGTGTTGTTTTAAAAATATTCTTGTATGTCGCATTATTATACTTTTATACACCCTATATGTACCACGTTTTCACGTGCGCGCGCGCATATACATGTGATTAACATATGTGAGAGTGGGATATAAAGTTAGCACACGCTATGCACGAGAAGGCAGTGTAACACAGTAACTGTTAGGTCGTGTTGATTGATCTGCGATTTCTTATCGATATGGATACCACCAAGAAATCTAACAACCCAAATCCACGGGCGTCCGCAAATCCGATCAATAAATTGTTCTTCTGGTAAGTCGCCTTGTATCTGTTACAACTAGATCAATCGAATTACAATATAGACACACCATGTGTCTCACGACATTCATGTTTATATCGGTTGTCTTTTAATTATGATCACAATAAGAAATGCAGATAATACGATGTCCAAAATCGGGACTTTAGATAAAAATTACATTTCTTAAAACATGACTTAAAGATGTTTTTAAGCTATGTTATGCTGAATGGCATCTTTACGATGTACTATGTTTTTAAGTCATATCCCTATTCCGGACATGCGTGTTGTCTAGGAAGCGATGATTATACAATATTATGACTGTGAGAAATTGGTCAAGATCATCACATCGTATTTGCAGCAATATCCGATGCAAACTCGTATTTCAAGATAAAGTGAAAGAGGAAATTTATAGGAAAGCAAGATAACCTAGATAAAAATTACGTATTGAAATAGTGATGAATTGCTTTAAGAGGGAAACATATATACATTATTGTTTTATCTATGATAAGATTATTTCCATTTCCTGTTCTTAACTGAAATTAGGAATTATTAAGTGGTGATAGCATAATTCTATTATCTCATATTTTACGAACATATATACAGGGTGTTCCTTAAGCATTCTAAAAGATTTTGAAGTTTATTTGCATCAATTTGTAGCTTAACTCGATTTAATTTACTTTTTTTTTTAATTTTAAAGTAATTGTTTGTTTCATACATTGAAAATAAATTGCGACATTCAAATAAATTTGCATGCTTTGTTTATTCTTCACAATTGTTTCATCGTCAGTCAAATTGTACAATGCTTCCGCGAATCGTGCGAATTGTCGAGGTTTAAGCCTGCCGCAGACGATATGTTTTTTCTTACTGGATTTCTAACTGGATTTTCTTACTTGCTACCGTACGGGCAATGGTACTGGCAGTGCTACTGGCCGTGGCTTCACACGGTGTGAGTTTTCGTACGGGCTGAGCAACTGAAATTTGTTTCATAGAAGCGGCACGCTTAAATATGGATGAGATAGATGAGATGGATGAAATTATTGCAACAGTTGTACATTGTCGTAAAATTGCTATTGCATTATTTTTAATTATTGAAAAATTGCGACAACAAAATAAATATCGCCGACGTTTATGGAGTCGACAGTCAATACATTCTTTAATGCCTTACTTTTACTGTGCTTATTATGGTAATTTGGTGTGTTTATCGCATATAAACATGGTTCCTATTAGTAGGCCTCTATTAAACATAAAATACTTTTTTGGACTATTTTGAAGTCTTTTCATTTTTGCACGACGTTTGCGAAGTGAATTCACGTTTGAACTTTGACAACACTTCGACAGTATAACCTGATATAACCCAGTATAACCTATACAGACTGCGTCCTGATTGGCTTTCACAATAAACCAGTACAGAATCACGTAAGAAAAATAGGACATGATTTATTACGAAAATCCAGTACGCGAGCCAGTAGCGTAGCCCGTAAGCTACCCATTTCCAGTACGGGAGCGCGTAAGCAATCCCGTAAGAAAAAACGTATCGTCTGCGGCAGGCTTTACTCATGGTGGAAGTAGAGATGAGGCTTGTTTTCTATTCCTCTACTAGACTGCACTGGAAGGTTCCTTCTTGCTTTCGCTAACTTTGAAACATCTATCTATTTCATTTTAAGTGTACACTTATTTAGAGAATTCAGGAACAGAAAACAAACGGATGGTGTGTGCAAAACTCGGAAATCACGCCTCTTTTTCGCGTCAAGCTGCGCGAAATCCCCAGGTTGGCCAACTACGAAAAACTAAATGTTTGATGATATCAAGTTGCTACAACTGTTTTGATTGCATCTTTGTCACACACTGCTATATGTTTGTTGTATCCTTTTCTCTGTAAGAATAAGTTTGTAGTACGCGCAATTTCGAGAGAAGTACGTAATTCGAAAATCTAACATTGAATAATAAGTCGTTTTAAAGAGTACACATTTTTAACAGTAAAATAATATCTCAAGCTGACCACTCAAGTTCAAGTATGAATAAAGGCGCAAGTTCACGCAGCAAATAAAAGCTGGCGTTTTACTCCCTCTCCATCAATTTGGCGAATCCAGCGAATAAACGCTCAAAGTTCGACACAGTCCAACTTTTAGCAAAACGACGCTGAAATTTAAATATTACATTTCAAATTAATTACCTTCCAAAAGTAAATATATAAGAAAAAAATTATGACTGAAAGGTTAAATCAATCGACATCATCTGAAAATACAAACAAAATTAATATATATTATATACATATAGTAAGCATACTTTTAGGCTAGGTTGCTTTTTGTTTTTTATTTATTTATGTCAGATAGCTTTATTTGTTATATTGTGTTAATAACTGTGTTTTTTATATTGTAGGAAATTCTGTTATACTTCTGTTATACCCTCATATACTTGTGGTGTGTGCAAAACACTTGTTTGTACCATACAAGAAAGTGAAGAAATATATCGGCATTCTTGTATGGAGGGATATAATGAATGTTACATAGATAAAAATTCATATTATTTTTATCCTAAAAGCGGTAAATACATTAGTAACAATTTGGCCCAATGCAAAAAAGAAATTGTGCTCATTACGATTTACAAAAATCGGAGCTACCCAAAACTTTTTTTTTATCTATTTCTTTTTCTTTTTTTAACAAATACATTGCAGCAATTGCAGCAGCTATACGTCGTCTTCTAATTTCAGCTATAACCGCCACTGTGTGTTTATAATATTTTACATACTCGATATATTGATTATAATATTCCAACTCCATTTTTGCGGTTATGTCAGATTATGTACTTAGCAATTGCCGCTTTTAACGCTGCTTTGCATTGCGGTGGAGTTGGGTGGAGTAAGGGTAAAACGCCAGCTTTTATTCGCTATATGAAAAAGATAGAAGCGATAGCGTTTAGCTTTTTAACGCTGCTTTGCGTTGCGATTGAGTGGGAGTAAAACGCCAGCTTTTACTCGCTGCGTGAAATTGCACCTTAAATATGCTCATCAAAGCTATCGAAACATCTACATGACATAATTACAATTATTTTAGCTTATGCAAGCGACTTGAGGAAATACGAAAGAGCGTTCAATTTACTTTTGTCAAACTGGCTTGTTCGAGTAAATCAGAGCGTGTGTAGCGGCGTGACAAGCTCAATTCAAACCAATCGGAAGTTGGCGCTGCGAATAAAAGTAATTACGTTGAAATATACAGAAAAGAATTGCTCTCTAATTGTTCCTTCTGTATTCATAATTGCTCAATTTAATTAATATTAATAATGCTATTACATAACAGTCATACATTTTTACCTGGCAAATAACTCTACATTAATTTTCTTTTAAATTCGTTCTTAAAAAGTAATTGCTTCTCAATTGCTTTTTTCATTGCCATTGTTGAATTTCTAATTTCAGATAAAGAGCAATTTTCTTTGATGTTTGTTTCACATAATGACTTTTAAGCTATACATACATATTTGCACAAGCATGCTTGTTAAATATTGGAACGTCTAGATGATAAAACTGTACAGTTACGTACAGTGTTAAGTAAAACAGTTACGTAAAACGTAACTGTACACCCAAGGACTTTGATTCTATCCATGGGGAAATTTTCCAAACTGAGAAGTCACCACTTTCTACATATTTGCAGTTCATGATTAATGAAACAACTAGAGCTTATGGGTCGTTACGTTATTCATGAACTGTAAATATGTAGAAAGATAGCGACTTCTTAGTTTGGAAAATTTCCCCATGGACAGAATCAAAGTCCTTGGGTGTACAGTTACGTACAGTTACGTAAAACTGTACGTTAACTGTACAGCAAATATGATATATACGTTCAGGTTGACTTGAATACTTGACAAGTTTACTTGAACATGTGTGATCAGCTTTAAAAACATCTTATGATTCCAGACTATTGCTCAATTCACACAGCACGCGTCAACGCGTTACGCGTGGCGAGGTAGTCAATCATTTTTTCGTTTTTATGGAAAGAAATAAGAAAGCAAAAGAATGATTGGCTATCCGCCACGCGTAACGCGTTGACGCGTCCTGTGTGCATTGAGCCTATGTTGTTAAAAAAAATTAATAAACGTTCTTCAGTGATAGTGTAAAATGTGTATTATTTTTATGTTGTGTTAAATTTTAAATTAAATGTAGTAAAAAATGAACAAAGAGAAACGTAAAACATTATAATTTACTTAAAAAATAATAACTTTTTAGATTTTTTTAAATATTTCTTTAAAAAAATTTTTGAGTATATTCTTCAGATATATCACTGTAAGAAGTACGTGACTTTATTTGCTTGTGTTATTGTTTAACTTTTCCAATTTAATATTTAATGTTGATATAATTGTTTAATTGTTATAAAATATTAAAAAATATCACTTACATGCAAATCACGGGTGTTTACGATAACTAATCGGATCTCGGATTGGATTGAACAATGTCCACATAGCACGTAATATTTCTATGATATCACAGAATCATTGCAATATCACAGAAATATTACATATTACTGTGAAATATCACAGAAATATTACTGTGATATTACACAGTGATAATGACATTGAAATATTCCACTGATATCACAGAAATATCACAGAAATATTATTGTGATATTACACAGTGATAATAACATTAAAATATTCCAATGATATCATTGCAATATATTGTTACAATATTTAATTTCAAAGAACAAGGTAATGTCAAACCACGTTTTTATTATGTCTTATTAATGCAACGCCACTATCTCTTTGATTAATTTCGATATTTTTAGTATCCTTAATATTCTTGGTAATTTCGGTATCCTATAGAAGAAATCAACTTACAAATAAAATAATTATGTCTTTGCCCTTTCGTGGAATAAAAGTAAATGTTAAGAAAAAAAATTAATTAACTTTATTATTAGTTTAGATATTTACTTAGTTTAGTCCTTAAACTGTATATATGTATAAACTATAATGTACGCTCTTCTATGTAATTTATCAATTTAATTGTTGCTTTACAACTCGATCAATAATGATTTTATTAAAAAATTACAGAAAAACCTTTGTATTTATCTTATTGTCATTTATAATTTTTACAGGAGCACAAAATTGATTTTAATTTTTAAAAATTTTTATCATGAGGAATTTAAAAAAAAAATGTTTACAAAAAGTTTTGTTAATACACATTTATTATTCACTTGGCAATAAATATTTCAAAGTATATTAAGAAGTTTTTAAAAAAATATACATTTTTACGTCATTTAATATTTACTGCTCGATACATTATTTTGTGAAATAGTTTATTCATTAATATTGATTAGACTATTATATACCACAGTAAAAGGTTTTTCAAGTTAATTAAAATATTAAATTTCCAACAAATTTTTCTTTAGATTTCACTTTTTTTTCAACTCTATTAAAAAATATGATTATATATATTCTATCATTAATTAGGTATTTTACAATGTTCATTGATTATATGTATGTATATAATGTTGCGGCTCGGTCACCGACCGTCACAACATACGACGAAACAAGCGAGCGCGTACACAGCCGCTATGCGGTCCCGCCGTGTGTATAAGACTCCACGCAAACAAGTGAGTGCTGGCACCACCGCTAGGTGGCCGCGCCTCTGGAGACCTTCTCGTGAGTCAAGTGCAGCCTCAGATGTTATATCTAGACGCCACTGCGGCCGACCGGGCCGACTCACTAGCTCACACTTCAGTGAGATTTTAAAGAAAATTGTTGCTTGTTGTAATTTGGAAACGAATACTTGTTCTAATTTTTTTCCAATGTAACGTTCCTTGAAAAAAAAGTTAATAAACTTGTTTCAATAAACTGATTACTGATCAGTAACTGATTATATTTTGTCAGTTACTAATCAGTAATCAGTTTATTGAAACAAGTTTATCAATTTTTTTTAAAGGGGTACGTGTGGAACGCTGTTCCATATAAAATTTTATATTTTTACATGTAAATAATATTTTGTATTGTTATTTAATCTTGAACATAAATTAAAATTATAATTCAAATTGAATCTTTTTTAACAAAAATGAAAAAGGATATAAGAGATTTTTTTTGTAAATTAAACATTTATTACGTTTACATTAATGTATTCTGTTTTAATAAATATAATTATTTTTTTTATGTTTAATATATATTACATGTAACGATATAAAAATAATATTAAAAATAACAATAAAAATAAAATAAATTGAAATAATTTATTTATTTAATTTTTTGCAATATTATTTAAATATCACATAAACATCACAGAAATATTGTGAAATATCACAATAATATTACTATGAAATATCACAGTAATATTACTGTGATGCGTTTTCGCGGACATTTTGATATTACTGTGATATCACAGTAATATTTCGTGATATTTCTGCAATATTTCATTTGTAATATTGCAATGTAAAAGTGATATTGCTATGATATCACTGCAATATTACGTGGTATGTGGGTGGTACTCAACGTAAGTATAGAAAATTTCCCTAGGCTAATTGGATTGACGATTGCTGTCTCAAATGTAATCCGATTGATGACGAAAGCGTGGAGACCGAGAAGCATGTTTGAAAAGTAAATCTCTTTATTTTTTTAAATAATAACACAAAAAATCAAAGATTAAGTTAAAAAGAATGATTTGAATTTAGATTTATTGTAATTTTTTTTGTCTAAATACTGGATTTTGTTTACATTTCTGTTTGTAAAAATTAATTAATCTATTCTAAAGTTTGTGGTTATATCGGAAACAAATCAAAATTAATAAAACAATTATTAATTATTAGGTACATATTAAAGCACATAATATTTCAAGCACATCATATAGAATTCCTGTTTATTATAAACTTAGTAAACATAACTTTGAAATTATTCAACTACATTATACATTAATCAATATTAATTTATATGTTAAAAATCAATAATGTTTCTAAAAATGTTCTCTTTATTCTTTTCCAGATCGTAAATAAACTTCAATTCCATGAATAAATAAAAATTACTGGAAAATGGATTTATATGAAGAGGGCATTATTGAACAATATCAATTTGTGCTAACTTAAAATTTGTAAAATCTACTTTTCTTTATTAGTTGTTTATTAGAGAGTAATAATATAAAAATGTAATATACACATCATATATGCATACAATTATTTTAATTTTATTTATGTATATTCCGTTCTTATATTATTACTCTCTAATGAACAACTAACAAAGAATAGCAGATTTTACAAATTTTAAGTTAGCACAAATTGATAATGTTCAATAATGCCTTTTCAATCCATTTTCCAGTAATTTTTATTTATTCTTGGAGTTGAAGTTTATTTACGATTTGGAAAAGAATAAAAAAAACATTTTCAGATACATTATTGATTTTTAACATATAAATTAATATTGATTAATGTATAATGTAGTTGAATAATTTCAAAGTTATTTTTACTGAGTTTATAATAAACAGGAATTCTATATGATATGCTTGAAATATTATATGCTTTAATATGTACCTAATAATTAATAATTGTTTTATTAAGTTTGATTTGTTTTCGATATAACCACAACCTTTAGAATAGATTAATTAATTTTTACAAACAGAAATTTAAACGAAATCCAGTGTTTAGACAAAAAAATTACAATAAATCTAAATTTAAATCATTCTTTTTAACTTTATCTTTGATTTTTTGTGTTATTATTTTAAAAAATAAAGAGACTTTTCAAGCATGCTTCTCGGTCTCCACGCTTTCGTCATCAATCGGATTACATTTGAGACAGCAATCGTCAATCCGATTAGCTTAGGGAAATTTTCTATACCTACGTTGAGTGCCATTGTTCAATCCAATCCGAGATCCGATTAGTCATCGTAAACACCCCACGCTTCCTTCAGCTCGAGGCTCTCGTACACCCAAGAATTTTGATTCTGTCCATGGGGAAATTTTCCAAATTGAAAAGTCACCACCCTTCTACATACTCGCAATTCATGATTATCGTAACGACCAATAAGCTCTAGTTGTTACGTTAATCATGAACTGCAAGTATGTAGAAAGATAGCGACTTCTCAGTTTGGAAAATTTCCCCATGGACAGAATCAAAGTCCTTGGGAGTACATTCACGTATGCGATAAAAAGAGACCGATAGAATACAGAATCACATGCGTACAACAAAGACAATCACATTCAGTTGCAACAATATTACGGAGTTAAACAAGGTTGGTACACCTGGGGATTTCGCGTCGAGAAAATAGGTTTGTTCGAGTTGCTTGAAATCCCCTAAAATTTTTGTACTCGAAATGAGATAAATATATATTCGATCGTAAGAAAAAGAGAGACGACAAAGAAATTAATTCAAAAAGGGCAACAACATGAACAGGCCTAATGAATGAGAGGACAAAAATTAGAGAAAGATGCCTGCAAACTGCATACACCATGTCTAATCCCACCACGGATTTACTGGCTTACATCTCAAGAACGACTAACCACGACTGTCTCTTATTACAAATGATAAACGTGTGTGCGTCCTTCACAAATTCTTTCTCTACTCTCGCAATCATCGTATTTACACGAGGTTCGAGTCTATATCGACATAATCACATTGATTTAACTTGATGCAGTAGTATTCTATCAACTAAATTCTATACAGTAATAACAATACATAATGAATTTGATTGGACTGCACACATAGTTACACATTGATTAGGGCCGTCTTTCATATACTAAGGGCCCTAGGGCCTACACTAATTAAGGGGCCCTTTTTTAAAAACATTTTTTGAAACAAGAATTAACATTTTAATAAAATAAGTATATTAATTATTAATTTTTGTTATTTCTAATATTAACATTGCATTAAAACTGAAAGAGAATGTACACATATTTGGCAGCCTTTTGCATCAAACATTTACTAAAGGCTTCTTTCTTGATTTTTGACGAGTAAAATCTTCAATTACTTCCTCAAAATCTAACTCCTAACTTAATATAGCACTTTTGATACCCATAAATAATAAATAGTTTACCTTTTTGTGGATCATAGAACTCCTAATCTCATTTTTTATTCGGCTTGTTTGGAAAAAGCTATGTTATTATGCATATATTTTGTGATTATTCAGCTATTCAGTACATTTGCACATTTGCATCTTACACCATACCTTTCAACCAACTTTGGAATTGTTAATTATCGCTAAGTAGAACTAGAGTCCTATATAAAGAGAGAAGCGACATCGAACCCCCACCACAACTTTCAGTATCCAATTGAGTCCTCTACTGCCATTTTGGGACCACTCTAACGTCATCAAACACCATTCGTATTATTCTGCAAACAGCTGTGGTCACAATATAGCTGCTCACTTAGCTAATCAAGTATCAATCAGATTACCAATCAGAGCTTCGGACATCAATGTCGCTTCTCTCTTTATATAGGACTCTAAGTAGAACGAAGTCAGGAAAAACTCCCGAAGTCCATAGCGATTAGGCTGCATTTACATGAGTGCGTAAATGCGATATAGGAAATTACTAGATTTTGGCGATCCATGCAAATAAACGTCACATTGTAAATGGCGCTTTAATTCTAAAATCCTTTCAACTAGAGTCCTATATAAAGAGAGAAGCGACATTGATGTCCGAAGCTCTGATTGGTAATCTGTTTGATACTTGATTGGCTAAGCGAGCAGCCATATTGTGACCACAATTGTTTGCAGAATGATACGAATGGTGTTTAATAACGTTGGAGCGGTCCCAAAATGGCGGTGGAGGACTCAATTGGATACTAAAGATGGTAAGGGTTCGATGTCGCTTCTCTCTTTATATAGGACTCTACTTTCAACCAATGAGAATTCGATTTCGGAGAAATAGATTTCGGCTAAGACAATCTTATTGGCTGAAATAAACAAAGCATAAAAACTCTGTGTGACTCTCAAGCGGAGACATGCAGCGCAGCATGGCGCACCGCGCGAAAACTTAAAATTTATATTAGCAATTATTTTTTATTTCATTATATTGGGAAATTTTTTTGTTTTATTTTTATTTTTGGCTTAACAGTGGGGCCCTCTTTAACACGGGGCCCTGGGCCCGGGCCCATCGGGCCCACGCCTGAAGACGGCACTGACATTGATGCATATTAAAACCGTTATGCATTGATCTAACCTATATAAATATAAAAATAAAATGCAAGTATGTCAAATAATAATATACATTTTATTACACATAGCATCCGAGAAAAATTTTTTTATATATAATCTCATATACAGGGTAATCCATGTAATGGTTGGAAGAACTATTTACCATAAGAGATGACTTACCGACTGTACTCCATGTAATTTATATGCAGTGAAGTCAGTAAGTCATCTCTCATTGTAAATAGTTGTTCCAATCATTATGGATCAGCCTATATAATTATACATGTAATTATATGTCTATATAATATATATTAAAATATATATAATTATAACAGATAATTATGTATAATTATATATGGATATATATATATATATATATATATATACACAGGGTGTCCGGGAACTAGGGAATTTACTGTTTTAACAACTTAAAGGAGATAAAAAGGGACAAAAACGTCTTATACCATTTTACGATATTCGCTATAATTATCGAATTATAAAATAAAACGTATGAGCCAATGTGCGGTGATGCCGCGCCATCGCACCTAGCTCATAGGCAAGAGCGCGCGGCGGGACAGATGACGCGTCGTTGTTTGAATTTGCACGGCGCGACGGTCTGAATTTGCCGCACCGCGTGTATAGTCGTGAGCTAAAAGGTAGCAATACATTTTTTTTGATGGTAGATGGTTTGATGCTTAATTGGTTGGATCCACAGGTAAGAACCAATGACGTTCGCCGTTTAATGAGCAAGTCTACATTTCAAAAACAATCGAAGAAAATGTGTTGCAACCTTTTAGCTCACGACTATACACCCAAGGACTTTGATTCTGTCCATGGGGAAATTTTCCAAACTGAGAAGTCACTACTATCGAACCCCCACCATAACCTTCACTATCCAATTGAGTCCTGCACCACCATTTTGGGACCGCTTTAACGTCATCAAACACCATTCGTATCATTCTACAAACAGCTGTGGTCACAATTGGCTGCTCGCTTAGCCAATCAAGTATCAATCAGATTACCAATCAGAGCTTCGGACATCAATGTCGCTTCTCTTTTTATACAGGGTGATTCAGAACGACCCATGTGTCCCTGTAAAGACGTGTTCTTGAATAAATTCTGAGACGATTTTTCCTGTACGAAAAATTTGTCCGACACTTACTTTTTGAATAATAAGAGGATAAAGTTAGCGAATCACGGGCCGTGTACACATGGTAGACAAAGGCGGCGCAACTCACCGTCCGACACAGGTAAGCGCCCGCGTCGGACGGTGAGTTGCGCCGCCTTTGTCTACCATGTGTACACGGCTCGTGATTCGCTAACTTTATCCTCTTATTATTCAAAAAGTAAGTATCGGACAAATTTTTCGTATAGGAAAAATCGTCTCAGAATTTATTCAAGAACACGTCTTTACAGGGACACATGGGTCGTTCTGAATCACCCTGTATAGGACTCTAGGCGCGATGGCGCGGCGTCACCGCACATTGGCTCATACGTCTTATTTTATAATTCGATAATTATAGCGAATATCGCAAAATGGTATAAGACTTTTTTGTCCCTTTTTATCTCCTTTAAGTTGTCAAAACGGTAAGTTCTCTAGTTCCCGGACACCCTGTATATATATATATATATAACCCGACAAAAAATTTTTATATATAACTGTATATAATTATATTTATTTATAGTATACAGGATATGCAAAAAGTGTGGAAACCCCTAAATATTTCCGTTTCTTTGCATTTCACAAGAAAATGTTTCAGACAAAAGTTGTAGAGTTTCAAAAGATTTATTTACTGATCTTATCAGTTTGACCTTGGATGGCGTCACCAAGGTCAGATCAAACATTAACTTTTTTAAATAAAACAATTTATTTTTAATTTCAGGATCTAATAGCTGGTGTCAAGACCTTTTCAAAACACTACAAAAAAGTTTATTTTCGTTGAGTACTTTCTGATTTGTGAGGCTTGATAGCTACGGTGTACTGTAACTTTTAAGCGTCATAATTCAGAAAGTCCTTAACGAAAATGAACTTATTTATAATGTTTTGGCAAGCTCTCGAAAATAACTACAAGAAAAGGCAATAAAAAAATATAGAATGTTAAGGAAGTACCGATACCCTTTAGTTAGGGAACTACCGATACTCTAATATTGTATCTTTTATTGCACATTTTTGTAGTTTATTTCGAGACTTTTACAAAACACTATAAGAAAGTTTATTTTTGTTAAGTACTTTCCGAATTGTAACGCTTGAAAGTTACAGTACACCGTAGCTTTCAAGTCTTACAACTCGGAAAGTACTTAAGAAAAATAAACTTTCTTATAGTGTTTTGGAAAGATCTTGACACCAGCTATTAGATTCTGGAATCAAAAATAGGGTGCTCTATTTAAAAAAATTAATGTGATTTCGATCTGACCTTAGCGACGCCATCCAAGGTCAAACTGATAAGATCAGTAAATAGATCTTTAAAAACTACAACTTTTGTCTGAAACATTTTCTTGTGAAATGCATGGAAACGGAAATATTTAGGGGTTTCCACACTTTTTTTGCACACTCTGTATACACACTCGACTGCAAAATAAAGGATAACTTATTCTAACTCCGAAAAATAGGTGTAATTTAAGAGAGTGTAACTTTGTCAAAAATGATCGAAAAAAAAAGATAAAAAAAGCATTTTAAAGCTTGAAATCTAGTTTTGAGATTGATAAGTCACTAAACGATTCATAAATTGTTTATGAAATTACGCGGATTCAAACAGGGATGCGTCAAATCTCAAAATCTTTTACTAACTTTGCAAAGCTCTACGACGAAAAATAAAGATTGCACGCAAATGCGGTTTACAGCATTCGAAAGCGTGAATCTTTACCTTTAATTTGTGTACTTGTTGAGCGTTGTACGATTTTTTTTCACTGAGTTATGCAACATTGAAGCAAAAATGGTTACTTTTTTTAATGTTGAATAATTCGGTGAATAAAATCCGTGCAACGCTCAACAAATAAGCAAATTAAAGATAAAAATTCTCGTTTTTAAACGCTGTAAACAGTATTTGTGTGCAATTTTTAGTTCACATCAAATAAACTCGCAAAATTTGTAACAAATTTTGCCGCATCTTTATTTGTATCCGCGTATAGTTCCGTAAAAGATCAGTATATATTTTCAAAGTCGATATTAAAAGTATGTAGGAACATCAAGCTGTAAAATGCGTTTGGAAACATTTGATTTATCATTCATGCTGATTTATCAAGCTATACTTTCTTTGGGAGAGTAACTGTAGGTGATCCTTTAATTTTGCTATTGAACACTTACTTAATCTTTGTTGAAGTCGATATTTGAACTTTGTAAAAAAAATTGTAAAACGATTTTCCTGGGCTCATTTTAAAGAACAAAGCCTTTCGATTATTTAAATTGATTTTTCTCGAAGATTCTTTTACACTAGGAAATAAAGTAAGAAATTAATTAAATTAATTAAATTATTTTGTTAAATCATATATTGGCTTTGATTAATTAAAATAAATAAAAATAAAAATGCGAGAGTAAAAATATGTATCGTAACAATGTATCTGTACCTTCCTGTTACTAACTCAATTCCACATTAGATTCCGATGCCAGCAAATTTACGACAAGTTCACAACACATAATATATAGTGCATTAATTTGTTCGATGTGCTAAAGCCATAGACATTTATAAATGTTTATGGCTAAAGTTCGCTTGGTTATCTGGGTTTTTTGCGATACTTGATTTTTCCTATTTGCCTCTTCATTTATTTTTACATACCCAAATAATTATACTTTTTGAAAAATTTAGTAGACTTTTTGAGTTCTTATATTTTTTTTAACCTTATACCTAAACTAGAAAATCCTAATCACTTTTTTATAAGCATTTATTATAAAATATTCCAATTTTTTAAATCAAATAACTTTTATATAATTTGATTGATTTTCGATAATTAAATTACACTACATTTTGTTTGTTCCAAAACGAAGTATAAACATTTGTTTTAAAAACTTGAAAGTATATTCATAAATTTTTAAAGGTATTTTTAACTACTTTAAAGAGATGAAGAAGCGATAAGACACGAGTTATTCAGCTTTGTAAGAATAAGGTGCCATTTTTCACATTATATTGTTAAAAAAATATGACATAAAATATTAATGGTTTTCTCTCTCAAAATATTCAAATTGGAAAAAATTGTCCAAATTTATAATAAAAGAATGGCATAACATTTATAAATCAATAAAAGTACAAATTCATTCTCACATATGCTATACATATAATTTTTTATTATATCCATAGGTGGGTGGCAGGAATATTCTGGTATGGAAAGGATCATGATTTGGAGATGAAAAATATGTACAATGTTATGCCAGCTGATGAAAGCGAACTTTTGGGAGATAAACTGGAAGAGTAAATAATTTTATCCTTAAGGCTTTAGCAGAATAACTAATTTATAATTTTAAGATAATATCATTTATTATTACATGATGCTATACACACTTTTGTAATATGTATAAACGTACAATTAATATTTTTGTTAATATACAATAATTTGTCATTAATTAATAAACAATACTGCTTTTTAGCTTAAAGTTTTAGACATAAAACAGTTATTGCGTTACTAAAATCAAAAACTTACACAGGATATGAAACATTGTCTTGAAATTATAAGTTAGCTATTTTATTAAGGTAAATTTCTTAAGATAAAGTCATAATAGAGATGGGCAACTACTTATGAATATGAATTGAATCAGGTAAGATTTGATTCGATTCGGATTTGAATTTCTACGATTTGAATTCGAATTATTCGAATACATTAATAATCATATAAAATCATATTTAAAATGACTTTGTGTTATGTTATTGTAAAATTAGATTTTGAATAATTGTAAGAATATTGAAGAGTAAAAATATTATGATCAAACTTCGAAATCCAGTCTCAAAAAATATCGTTGAATTTATTTACGATTTTTCTATGGTGAGAGTGTTCGTTGGTCGGACGGCTTCAAACTCTGCCAGGAGCGCAATTCGTATGTATGTATGGGGGGGGGGGTATGTATTGAACCTTCCGTACACGTTTTTGAGTGTTAGGTAAGTTATTCCAAAGATTCTACATTTAGATTTTTCAGCGGTCTAAAGGTTAAAGTTGCAAACACCATATTTTTGGAGAGAAATCAAGTTGAAAGTTCAGAGTCCTCTAAATGTCCATTTTCACCAACGTAGATTAATGATTTGATCTCTCATTTTAATTAACTTGTTATTTTTTTCTAATTTTTATAATTAGAAAAGGATAAAGAGTAAATGAAACAGAGATCAAAGTTGATCTACATCAGTGAAAGTGGACATAAATCGCTGTAACGTAAACCAAATTTTTTACAATACATCATTGTAGTCAAATTATTAACAGATGAAACACTCCGATTTTTTTTGTATATAATATATCATAGTTATTATATAATTTATATAAAAACTTAAAATCAAAATATATTTAATATATTAACAGATTATAATTTATAATAATTAAATAAATAATTAAATAAATAGATATGTATATGTGTGTGTGTATATATATAGTATTATATTTATACTTGGAATTATCAAAATTATGGGATCAATATTTTTCAGCTAAAAAGTTCATCATATTTAAGCTTTACGATTAAAATTATTGTAATCTAATGATTTGTGACTTATTTCAAAGATTAAAGTCTCAACTTTAATGTCTATATGACAGCTATTTTTGATAATAATTAATAATTCCATCTTGCTAAACGTAGATTATATGTTGACGATTATAAGTTGATCATGAATTTGAAATATATTACAGTATGTACAAAAGATAACTGCTAAATTACTGTTACTATATAGTCACGAAAAATGTAACAAAATCTCGAACAAAATTTAGTTATACTACATAGTACAAAAGGAACGAAGTTCAATTACAGTTACTAAGAAAAAAAAAACTCATTTAACTTGTAATTTTGTTACAAATAACAAGTTCTCTGTATAACAAGTTCTCTGCATATTGAGATTACATTAACGATCAACTTATTGTTGTTAAATAATCAATGACATTATCATTAATTTTTTAACGCATAGATGCTTTCAGGAATTGGAAGAATGAAGTGTACGCCGCTAAGAAGGACGGCAGAAAACCCAAATTTTTTACAGCTTTGAAAAATATGTTTATATGGTCATTTTTTTATTACGGAGGATGGATTTTAATATTATCTTGTATTGTGAGGTAATTCGATATTGTAACAATTATCACTGTTATTCGTTCTTAAATATACATTTTACAGAGTTGCGCAAATATATATTTTGGGTCTGCTTATTTGGCACTTTGATCCAAGATCAATATCTACCCAGGAAAAAGCATATCTCTACGGATCCGGTATGATTTTCCTAGGAATATTATCTATTATGCTCAATCATCATACGACTTTAGGTGTACAAGAGATTGGAATGCGAGTGAGAATAGCGAGCTCCTCTTTAATGTACAGGAAGGTAGTTGGCGTTTTAAAAATCTCTTCTACTCTAACAATAAGTTACCGGATTCCCAGTAAACGGAATGAATTGCAAAGTAATCTATTTAAATTCATTTGAATACATTTTGGATTAAATGACATTAATAAGTCATTTCAATTCTATGTCATGGATTGAAATGACTTAATGAATTTAATCCTTTTTTTTTATATTGAAAAAGTAGGTATCACTTCTTTCAATCCCGTTTTATGAATAAAAATGGATTATATGGCCCGCATCACTTTTTTGGATTAATATAATTTTAATCTCACTTGGAGATTAAAATGAATTCAAGGAATGAATTCTTAAATTTTAATTGGATAGAATCGATTCGTGGTCATTGCCGAATCCAAATTCTTGATTTTTTAAATCCGTTTCTATTCATTTTTAATTTTTTAAATCCATTTCCGTTTCCTGGTGGAGGTTAGGAGATTTTCCTTTAACTTTGTATTTAATTATCACAGAAAATTTTTTGAAAAGATAAAACTACCATAGATCTTTATATTTTCTTTCTCTAAAAATTCTTCTAAACTAGAAGAAAATCTCTAGCTCTCATTTCTGCTTGTTCATCTGCTAAGAATCCGTTAAATATCATTTTAATTAATTTTCTCTATAGATATTACGTTTATCCAGCTCTACAATCACTACTTCAGGACAAATTATTAATCTTTTATCGAACGACATGTCAAAATTTGAACAGTTGTTTGTATCGTTACATTATATTTGGATCCTACCTATACAAGGATCTATAATTGCATATTTGATATGGCAAAACGTTGGAGTTGCTTCATTAGCCGGCGTACTTCTCATGATAATTCAGACTATTCCTCTTCAAGGTAGCGTACACTTATTAGCAAACATACGTGTCTAAGAAGGAAAAGTCACCTTACCTCGTAAGACGCTAATTTTTTTTATATACTTTGCCAGGATACTTAAGTAGATGGATCTCGAAGTTGCGTTCAAAAATTGCAACAAGGACTGATGAGAGAGTGCGCTTGATGTCTGAAATAATCAGTGGCATACAAGTCATTAAAATGTACACCTGGGAGAAACCGTTTGAGGAACTGGTTAATCGCGCAAGAAAGTTCGTACAAATATTTCAATCTCATTATTATGAAAAAATTTAGGAAATAAATACATTTATCTTTTATCAGGTAATAAATACATTATCTTTTATCTAGACACGAAATCGACGTCCTCACGCTGATATCGTATCTGAGAGGTTTTATTTTAGCCACCTGTGTTTTCACGGAAAGGACAACGTTATATTTTACAATTATGGCCTATGTACTTCACGGACACTCTGTAACCGCCGATAAAGTATTTACAATGGCACAGTATTTTAATGTTCTTCAACTTACTATGGCGATATTGTATCCTATGGCTGTAGCGGCAGCTGCCGAAGCATCGGTTTCTGTAAAAAGGATTGAGGTAAAATTAGTTTACTTACAGTCGAGTTAAATAAGACCAACTAGTTAAAAAGATCAGATACTGCAAATCAATCAAAGATTGTATGCAAGAGAAATATGTAAATATTATTTCATAAAATCTGAAATATCATATACTAAGGTTTCTTAATATTTTTCTCATAAATTATTTGCAGTGTTTGAAAGATACTGAAGAGAGAGAGAGAGAGAGAGAGAGAGAGAGAGAGAGAGAGAGAGAGAGAGAACCAGTATTATTAAATTAATAACTTGAAAAATTACTAAATTATCAATTTGACATTATAATATTAGATACTATTTTAGTTCAGTTTAAAACTGAATTTCAAGTCTGAAAGTTGTTGGTTTGAAGTTTAAAGAACTAGAAAATGTATAAATATATAGGGTTGCCCCAGAACATGGATTTTAAAAATCTTTGGTTTGTCCATGTTTGTCCAGACGACAGTAAAAACTTTTCTGTAACTAATATATAAATAATGAATTTGATTGGACTGCATTAGTGTGTATTTGCACGTTAAACGGCCGTTGCAGACTAATCTAATCTAATTGTACAAACATAAAACATATCTTTGCTGTACTTTGTGTAGGATGGCCGTGTCTTAATATGAACTAATGCGCACTAATGCATTCAATCGAATTCGTTATTTAAAAAGCATATACAATTAGAGCCTTAACTTGGCAAGTTTTTTCTTATAAAATAATAGAAAGAGATAGAAAAGTCTTATTTATTCTATTGTTATATCTTTCTTTGTTTAACATTTTATTAAAATTAATATAAAGTAAAATTATTCAAATTTTCTTAAATGATATTTTTTAAAAATGACGTTTACGGTGACTACTGCTATTCCGACAGGACTCGTGAAAAAGTAAAATGATGCAAGCTTTATAAAATTGTTAAGAACATAGATCTGGTACTTGACGTAGTTGTTTTTCGAAATATTGTATTTAAATAAAATGGCAGCTAGTCAAAGTCAATTATAGCTTTTTATTATAAATTTTACGTTTTTGACTACAAAAACCAAGCATCGTAAATCATTTTGCGTCAAGCACTAGTTGTTAACATTCCCCCAAAAATGTGCAAAATTACAATCGATCGATCGAGCTGTCTTCAGCGTATGTCACGCATTGTAACAATATTTAAATAACGATTTCATTACATATAATCTTTTAATAAAATTTATATATCAAATAATGATTAGTATTGTATATTTTTAATAGAATTTCTTGTTATTGAACGAGAACAGTCCATTAACTCAATCTTCATCAAACATCACAGAAATAAGTGTTGAAATGAAAAATGTCAGTGCTTCATGGACAACCAATGCAATTGTACATACGTTACATAATATCAACATTCAAATGAAAGACGAGAAATTTTACGCCATTGTCGGCCCCGTGGGTTCAGGAAAGGTATTTCATTCATTAAATGTTTTGTAGAAGAAAAATGTTTATATTTATTTTATATTTATTATAATATTTATAATGTAAATTTATTAATTTTATTATACTATATAATTTTACTATAAATTATTTTATATTTATTAATTGTTATTTTTGTATTGTTTTGTATTGTATGTATTGTTATTTTATCTTAATTTCAATGTTTATTTTAAAAGAATCTCTATGTTTAATTTTCAGAGTTCTTTTCTGCAAGCGATTTTAGGCGAATTAAAATCATCGCAAGGTCAAATACATGTAGATGGCAAAATATCGTATGCCAGTCAAGAACCCTGGCTATTCGCAGACACAGTACGAAATAATATTCTGTTTGGCCAACCCTTTGATAAAGATAAATATTGGAATGTTGTAAACGTATGTGCTCTTACAAAAGACTTTGAACAACTTCCATATGGCGATAAAACTTTGGTCGGTGACAGAGGTACGGCACTCAGCGGTGGACAACGTGCGAGAATTAATTTGGCGAGGTAAACTTGCGAACAATATTGTGTTGCTACAAAAAAATACATATTATAAATTACTTGAATTAAGTGTAATTATTATTTATTTTTATTATTTAATAAGTTCATATGTCCATAAATCTATCATAAGCATCAAATTATTTAAAATATGTTCTGAATCCTGAATTTAATATTTCATTCAAAAATATTAAATTAAAACAAAAAATTTAATTTATTATTTTGACTTTTTTTCTATAAAACTTTTTTTAATATTCTTCGAAAGTATAAATTTTTTAATGACAATAGGTTTTTCTAAAATTGTTGATAAATATATTTGAAGATTATTATCAAGAAACTATTCCAATTGTAAATGTAACTTTGATAAAAATAATGTAAATTACTTATAATGAGAAACGTAAATTGAATAATTGAGTCATTTTTCTTAGCAGTAGAATATTTGATATTTTTCTGTGTTTATCTAATATAATTTATATTGTTTACAGAGCCGTTTACAGAGACGCTGATATTTATTTATTTGATGATCCTTTATCAGCTGTTGATACTCACGTTGGTAGACACTTATTTAATGAATGCATGAATTATTACTTGCGAAAAAAGATGAGAATTCTCGTAACTCATCAACTACAATATTTGAAACAATGCGATTGCATCGTTATTTTTAACAATGTATGTAAAACATTACATATGCATGTATAATCATAATCATTTATGAATTCATTTATATATTATTTTATAAATATAATTTAAATAAGTAATAATTAAATTAAAGTTTAATAATAAAATAATTGATTTTAATTAACAAATAAAATTAATAACTGTAATTAATGAATAAATTAATAATGAATAATAGATATAATTGAATTTTAATAATAAAACATTTAATTATGTGGATTTTTTTAAAAAGGGTCAAATTGAAGATAAAGGTCCGTTCATAGCCCTTCAAGAAAAACAAACAACCTTTTTGGAAATATTAATGAAAAATGAAGAAACTAATGAAAAGACGGAGTCATTACAAATTAATACGAAATTTACGCCTGACATAATTCAAAATAATAAAGCTAACGATGAAGACACGGAAGAAGCCGAGCCTCAAGAAACTGAAGAGCTTCTGGCCAAAGGAAATTTATCGAAATCACTTTATTGGAAATATTTTCGTAGCGGCGGTTCAATCATTATGATCATCAGTGTTCTGTTTTGCACGATTTTGGCACAAATTGGCTCTAATGGCTCTGACTACTGGGTTAATTATTGGTAAGTTCTTTATGAAAAAGAATCAATTTTCAAGTGAATTCGTCATTTAAAAAATAAGTGAAAAAATCTCACTTTTAGATAATTGAAAAAACCGTTTAATTTTTACAATTGTAGTAACTAAAAAATAACTAAAAGTACGTTTAAAAAACATCATTATCTCACATAAAAGTAAATAAAACATTTTTAAAAGTTATTTTGAAAAAGAAAACAATTTTTGAAAATTTTAACTTGTGTTATTTCTTAATGAACTTAGTATTTTCGTACGTGTAAAATAGAGGTTTTTATTAAATAGCTTATAATTAGAAAATCCTGTAAATATAATCACAAACTTTTCTGAGGATATATATTTATCAATATGTTCATTGTTGATAAATTCATTAAAAAAAAAGCAAACTTGTAATATTGAATGAGTCTAATACACTAGGCTGATTCATTATTGAGTGTATTTTTATGAAATATAATGTAAGGAAAGTACAGTCACTTGTGATATTTATCATGTGAATGACACTTTCGTAGACCTATTATAATATATAAGAAAGAAAGGCTCAACTAATGTGCTTATTGAAAAAACTTGTGAATCTATCTCCCTTGATTCTGAATCCCCCAATATCTTAATTTCAACAATAATTGATTCATGTTTTTCAAATGATCGATTCAAGTACAATGAAATTTTATAATATAGGACGAGGCAGGAAGAAATGCGTATCAAAGCTATGGGCGAACAACATCACAATTCAGCAAACAACTTTACAACGCCCTTTTCTATACCAAGATCTAATAGACAAATAGAAAATATGTCGAAGATTAATGACGAGTTAGCCGAATTTGTAATGACTACCGACTATTATAAGGAAGATGTATCTAATGATACTATAGTGTCACAAAATTTTACTATTAATAATACTGTTAGTATTTTTTACTTTTCTATAATATATCTAATTTTATAGTTGTATTATTAATATTTTACTACTTCATTTTAAATGAAAATCAGACCGAAATTACAGATGAGAGTGTATATTATCTCGACTCAAGTACAGCTTTATGGATTTATGGAGGTTTTATCACCATCAGTGTAATAGTATCAACTATGCGAAATTTAATCTTTCTTAAGATATGTATGAATGCTGGCAGAAATTTACATAATTTTATGTTTTCATGCGTACTTAAAACGCCAATGTCATTCTTCGATAACAACCCGTCCGGTAAGTAATTGGCGATAGCCAATATAATGTGATTATCACATGGAATTTGAAGATAATTTTGCTTACATATAGGATGTTCAGAAAATAAGTGAGAAATTTAAAAAATAATTCTAGATGATAAAATAAGACAAAAATTAAGAATAACAAAATTGTGATTAACGTTTTTTAATTATAAGTATTTAAATATTTAAGTGCTTTAGGTACTTTTTATATGAATATTTAAATATTACAAAAGCAAAGATAACAAAATTTCAATGGAAACTTCGTTTTTTAATTATAATATCTACATATTCACATAAATACTTTTTATTAATATGTACATATTTGCTTAAATATTTTTTGTTAATATGTAAAAATTTGTAATTAAACGCAATTTTTATTCGAAAGTTTCTACTTTTTGTCTTTTTATTATCTAGAATCACATCTTAAATTTTTCTCCGACTTTTAAATTGTACATCTTGTATAATTCACTTTTCTTTAAAGAGTTTGCTAATTTAAAATTGAGGCAAAACATATATATTTTTTTTTCAATATTATAATAGTCATTTAAAGAACACATTATATTTATTTTGATAATATCGGTTTTAAAAAATTCTAATTGTTGGTTTAAAGATATCTTTAAACAATCTCAAATAGAAAATATATATTTAAATAGATATATATTTAAATACATTTAAATATATTATTTTCTATTAGATATTGTTTCCTCTCAACGTATGAGAAAATTACACTAGTTAACAAGGGTTTGTGTAAGAGCATATGAAGACTGTTTCTAGAGTAATTTTCGACACTGAACTCAAATTTGCATCGAAATATTTCCATTAGGTTTGGTTTTTGAGTATAAAGAAAGATATTTTTTCCAATATATAATAAAATTTTATTGAAATTAGGAAGCAATAATATATTGTCGAAAAACAAAGCAAATAGTTTGAAGTAATCTCAAATATTTTTGGAATTTGGATTAGTCCTACACAATCTTATTGATATTTTTACACCATAATACAAATAAACAGCTAAATTTTTGCAATATTTACGTGCTTTATTTTTGTATAAACAATGATACATTCTAACGTCACTATCAGTCAGTGCTACCAAAATGTTATATCTCAAAAATTTGAATAATGAAACTTTTTAAGACTGATTCAAAAATTCAGCGTCCCAAAATACATTAAAAAAAATTGTTTCTTTTTTTTGTACTACAATTAATATAAAATTTAGAAACTAGTATTATTATTGAATAACGAGAATATAATTTTTCGATGAAACTATCTTTTGTAAGTTATATTTAATAACGCTATATAGAGTAACTATCTTATTTGATGAACAAATATGAAATTGAAATACATAGTTAATGAATAAATAACAATAATTTAATATAATTACATTTTCAAATAAAAAATTAAATATTTTAATCACATTTGTATAAAAATTAGATCTAAAAGTATCAATTAATTTGCAATTTATTATTTTTGTCTAAATTTTAATGTTTTTCTTAAACAGACATTTATTATTGATAATTGTTCCGCGACTGGTGCAGTGATCCTAATCTCATTTCAATTTTTAACATTTAAAAATAAAGATATTCTCAAAACAAGAAAATGTTCTTTTTTCTGTACAGGTGCAGATAAATGAGATTTTCACTTTTTTTTAGGTCGAATTTTAAATCGTTTTTCGAAGGACGTTGGCGCGATAGATGAAATATTGCCCAGCACCATGGTGATGTCTATTCAAATATTCGCGGTGATGATTGGAATTTTAATACAAATACTAATTATCAACTGGTGGCTCATATTCGCTGTAATCATTATGCTTTTCTTATATGGCGTAATAAAAGGAATTTATCTTCCAATAGCGCAAACTATAAAACGATTAGAAGGAGTTGGTAAATTACTTTACTTCTCTCTAGACAATTTGAAGCTATCTTTTTGGACTTATTTTGTAATAAAATTTAACTTCATTTAAATTTTCAGCAAAAAGTCCCGTGTTCTCGCACGTAAACTCTACAATATCAGGTTTGACGACAATACGTTCTACTGGCGCCCAGGAGATGATTCGCAAACAATTCGACGAAAATCAAAATTTACACACTAGCACTTACTCATTAATTATCGCAACTGGTACGATGTTTGGTTTCATGTTAGACATAGTATCCATGGGATTCATCGCCATCGTTACGTATAGTTTCATCGCGTTGGACGATGGTAAGCTTTTGTTATAAGCAACATGTAATGTGTTTCAAAATTACGTCCACACAAATTGTTTACATATCGTTTACATTATGTTTACAAGCAACGTAAATCAAGATTGGACATTTACGAGTAAAATTTAAATAATCTACATTAGGTACATATACATAATATAAATTATGCATATACATAATATAAATTATGTTAACTATATTTCACATGTCATGTAAACAAGTTATATGTATATAATCTATATATCATCTATATACAATAATCTATATATCATTGAAGATTCAGATTTTATCAGAAATACAGAAAATTATTCATACAGCACAGAAGCTTGCAGGTAACATTGCTTCAACGTTACAAACCTCGCATATTGTAATGTTGCAGAGACATTACAAAGAAATTTTTATAATATTATTTTACCAATGTTACATAACGTTTTAACCCTCACACACTGACACACTGGGCTCGTGCTGGTTTCGTGCATCCGAGCTGTTTACAAAAATGCTTGGCATTCATCAATTGTTCGCTCTTTCTCTTCTGAATATTTCGAATCTATTCAACTTCTTGATTTTCGCACATATTTAGTTTTTTTCTTGACTTTCTGGCGTGTCAATTAAAAAAAAATTGTTCAAATTCAATGCATTATGTATCGAAATGTACACAATTGAAAATAATCGGGTGACGTACACTCATCTGGTAAAATATCAAATCCAATATAGTGTGTTAGCTGAGGATTACAAATATTGTAAAAAAAATGTTTGACTCATGAATGATATGTGCTAGTGTTACCACGGTAACTCGGCTCGTATTTCGTAATTAAAAAAACACAAGATAAAATATAAATGGCACATCAGCATTATAAGATTTTTCATCTAAATCTAATGAAATAATTCTTTGAAAGGGCAAATTCCTAAAATTAACCCTTAAACATAGACTTTTTCATCTTTGTTTGATAGTTTCATATAATATCCTAATTTTATTATTGTTAATTTTTAATATTATATATTTTTATTTATATATTTTATTAATATAGTCAGATACAGATTAATCTTATCTTAATTATTTTTTTCTATGTTGTATCATCCAATTTATAACTACTTATATTTATATTGTTTACATGGAAAAGATTCGTCTAAACATAACATAAACAATACATAAAAAATTCATGTAGATGTAATTTGCGGCACAACCTTATAAATTAATATAAATATAAATTACTATAAATTGAATGACGCAATAAAGAAAAAAGTAATCAAGTTTTAAGATTGTTATATCGGACTTTAATATTGATAAAATAAAAATATATGTATATTAACAGTTAAACGGAATATAATTTTCACTATTTCTTATGAAATCTGAATCTTCAATTCATATTCAGAAAATAAGGTGATATCAAATGACATTATTAATAATATCTTAATGACGTCTGTAATATTAACACATTAAAACGTCACTTGGTTCGCTGGTTAGATTAATTTTAAACTTAAAACTGTTTACATAGTTTATATTGTGTACACGCAATGCAAATTATTTATATTTTATGCGTATAATAGGCTTTCTACAATAAGCTATTAGTTGGTATCATAAGTCATAAGCCATAAAAATTGACCAATTACAGTCAAATGTGAAGAGAATATTCGACTGTGTTTGATCAATTCTTATGGCTTATGACTTATGATACCGACTGATAGCTTGTTGTAGAAATTCTAGTTACAATTTTGGTTGTAGCCGAAATGGGATACACTCCTCCGATTGAGCTGACTTTATAAGTAATTTAACGTTTTTACAAAAACACATCGTCGTTTTGAATCACCTTGTATATCATAAAATATATTTATGATATATGTATAGTAATTATATTTACAAAGATCCCATCTTTGGGTTTTGTATAGCTTAATAGATACAAAATAAAAAAGAAAAAATTGTACTGAATGTCCAAACCAGATTACTTTTCGTGAGCTGATCGTGAGAGTAGGTCAAACTGAACAAAAAAAGTCCTGTATCATTTTGCTAATTGAGTAATAATTAATGAAATATTAATTATTAAAGATAGCAAAATTTGCCCTTGCTAGCGATAATAAGAACACGCTGACTAAATCGGCGATTTTCAGTAATTAATATCTCATTAATTATAGCGAAGTTTGCAAAATGGTAGAGGACTTTTCTGCTCAATTTGATCTGTTCTATCAGCCCACGAGAGAGATAATCTGGTTATTACCGAAAACCCTGTATAATATTTTTCTTTATTTTTTATTTTTTAAACTATACAAAACCCGAAGATGGGATTTTTATAAATAATTATTATATCAAACAATATTACTTGTAAAGTTTCAGCCTAGAAGGGAGAGAGGTTTGTTTCTCATTTCGGACAACAATTTCATCAATTATGATGTATTTGAAATACCAGAATATATGGATCTCTTTGCTATTGCTAGGAAACACTTTCGCCGGAAATGTCGGTTTGGCGCTCTCGCAAGTGCTCATTTTGTGCAATATGGTACAGCACGGAATACGTCAAGTTACCGAGACGATGACACAGATGACGAGCGTAGAGAGGATAATGCAATTCACTGATCTTGAGAAAGAAGGTCCATTCGAGAGTAACCCCACGGACAAACCACCGAGTAGTTGGCCCTCCAAGGGTGAAATTAAATTCGATCGTATTTATCTTCGATACTCTGAATCTGCGCCGCCTGTTCTCAAATCTCTAAGTTTTATCATCGAACCCAGGATGAAAGTAACTACTATTAAATTTGCTATGTAAATGAAAAATCTACCGTGGCCAAAATTTTTCTCATATCTCATTTTTAAAAATTTTTCATAGTTTAAAATCATGAGGATATCTGAAAAAAATACAGGAAAAATATCGGGTTAAAATATTACTTTTTATAGTAAAGAACTTGCAAAAAAATGGCTCGCTCACCATATAAAAATATCTATAAAATACTCATAAAATTTATTGAATTCTCTTTTGGAAAATTTAAAAAACAGAAAATAGTAATTATTATATAGTCAGTTGTAACATAATCTACATTTAAAATAATTTAAAATAATACACAGCAGTTAAAATTTCAAATTTACCATCTAAAAATATAAAATTATGAAAAATTAATTTTTAATAATCAAAATATGGATATTATAAATACATACAAATCTGAACAAAATTTTAGAAAGATTTATTTTTTTTAACAAAACTAAAAACTATATCTAAAAACGATGAAAAAAGCATTTGATTTTTTTCTATTTAGATTTCTATTCTCAATTATGTTTTAATAAATTTAATGAAATGATGAAGTGATATTTTGAGAATAAACGAAATAAGAGTAAATAAAGTGTTTTATATAATAGTACAATTTATTATTTAATATAAAATACTATGCCAAATATCAGTGTCTAATAATTTATGTTGATCTAAATACTCTTTATTTTAAGTATTTAAAATATTAAATTGATCTGAAAAAAATCTGAAAAATATCCAGACTTTTTCAATTGTATTTCTAAAAAAATATACCAATTCATACAATCAGAAAATTTTTTAAAGAATTTTCTAAAGAAGTAATAAAATTTATATAGAAATTTTGTAAAATTATATGAAGAATTCTGAGATAAAAATGCTCACCATATTTTCAAATAAACCCAAAACATTCTTTAAAATGATTCTAAATCATTTAATGTTATAAATTCTTTAGGTCGGAATCGTGGGTCGCACCGGAGCCGGGAAATCGTCCATAATCTCTGCCTTATTTCGTATGACGAAACTTGATGGCGCTATCTACATCGATAAAGTTGACACGAAAAAAATTGGTCTTCATGATCTAAGAAACAAAATTTCCATAATACCACAGGAACCGGTATTATTCTCCGCCACGCTTCGCGATAATCTCGATCCCTTTCACAAATTCCACGACGCTAATTTGTGGAGTGCTTTAGAAGACGTACAATTGAAACACATGGTGAACTCCTTGGATCATAACATCGAGCAGGGTGGCAGTAACCTCAGCGTTGGACAACGACAGTTGATTTGTCTGGCGCGTGCAATTTTGCAGAATAATAAAATACTCGTGCTCGATGAAGCTACTGCTAACGTGGATCCTACGACAGATGCATTCATACAAACGACGATTAGAAAGAAATTCGAAGACTGCACGGTATTGACAATAGCACATAGATTGAACACGATAATGGATAGCGATAAAGTGCTGATAATGGATCAAGGTCAAGTGTTGGAATTCGATCATCCATATATTTTGTTACAAAATAAACAAGGTCATTTCACTAGCATGGTGCAAGAAACTGGAAAAGCGATGGCCGAGCAACTTACACAATGCGCTAAAGAGGTAAATCAATTATTAGATTACATTTCTGTGGTGAAAATTTTTCTTAGAATTTTTCATATAATTTTTCAGAATTTTTATATATAGAATGTCTAAAAAAGATCGGGGCCAAACTTGTACAATGTTACTGAGATCAAAATGATGAAAAAAGTTAATATTAATTCATTTCTGAAAATGGTTCAAATTGAAAAATTAAAAATGTTCAAAGATTTTTATTATTATAATAATTATAATAAATGTTCAAAGAATATTCGAAAAAGTTATTACTTCGTTATTGTCATGCGTATACAGCTTTGCCCGAAGTAAAGTATTAGGCATCTTATTTATATCTCTATTTTTTATAATTATGCATGATTTATATATAATTATACTCTCTTTCTTATTTTATATATAATTATAATTATAAAAAATTTTTTCCCAGATATCTACAATGTCAATAATTAATAGGAAAAAATACAGATAAAAAAATTCCAGATAAATTAAAAAAAATATAGGCGTCTAATACTTTTAACCAAAGCTTTATTGGTGTTACATACTGTCCTGTAACATCAATAAAGCATTTTCGGATATAAGTTTCTACACTTATTCTATTTTAAAACGTTGTATAAAGTTGTATATATTTCAGAATTTTTCCAAATTTCTGTATAATTTTATAACTTTTTAGAATATTTCTCAGATTTTTCGTACTAATTGCACTTTTCAAAAGTACTGAAAAATATATATCTTTTCTAAAATTTTTTTTATATATGTTAATTCTGAAATATTCTAAAATCTCTAAGAAAATTTATAAAATCTAAAGAAATTTAAGATATTTTTCAAAAATTTTTTAAAGTATAAAATAAAATAAAAAGTTAAATATTATGAAATATTATAAGAACTTTTTTCACCAGAAATAACAATGTAAAAACTGAAAGGGAATTAAAGATATTTATATATGATATTTTGTTTACAGACTTATGAACGACAACATGGATTGTCATGATTTTCTTTGGAAATAGACTGTAACAACGTCTCTGTGTTAACAAATGAATAAATTTACTTATTCTTTTACTTAATTTTAACTTAATTTCGTTTCTGTTTTTTTTTATATATCTTTTTAGCAACGTTTCAATTTTAGTACTTATTCATTTTAAATAATTTGTACTTCTTTTTTATAAATGCTTATATAATGAAAATAATATTCTTATAGAAAAGTACATTTATCAATATTGACTAATCACAATGAGACCTATTTATAGAATTTTAGAGAATTTTGAAATATGTCTTAACGATATTGCTATAATTTCTTATTGTTTGAGTATCATAAAAACCTATTAAATTTTATTTGACAAATATTTTGGTTTGCAATTAATCGCAATGTAAGTCTATAATATTATTATTGGTAATCAAGTAACTATTAACAAATTAAATTTATTTGACAGCATGCTACCAAACATGCATTGTATATTCAGGATTACGAAAATTAATATATTTTTTTAAGTTAGAGTTAAATTAAAGTTAAAAGATTCTTATAAAATTAATTTAGTTAAAAGATACAAAACACTACAACTCAATTAAAAGTTACGTTAAGATTAATTTAACTTAGGTTAAATTAAAAATTTATTTTAAAAAACATTTGTATCAATTTAGAATGTCAATCAATTTGTAATTTTTTGAAGTTAGGTTACTCAAAACAATTGTAATATGAAGCATCAAACAAATTTTTAATATTTTATTTATAAACTGAGTTTATATGAAATAACAAAGAAATATTTTTTTATAGAAATATAATTTTCTTTTAATTTTTTCTTTGTGACATGAAGTTTTAACTTAATTAGGAAAAAAGTTCAACATTTTTAACTGTAAGAAAAAAGTTAATAAAGTTTTTGTTTTAAAAATAACAAGTTAAAAGTTAAAAATGAAATTGATTAAACTTAACTAAAAATGTGTAAGTAACTTTCAAATTTTATTATTTAACTTTTAACTAGTTATTACCCAACTCTAATATTGGGTTTTGCAACTAAGTGATTGCGGATTTTGTCAATAGATGACCTTAGCACATTCTTTTGTTTTGTCAACGTGTTCCAAGCACCTAACTTATATTGTTTTCTTGTTGTTTGGACTTCCGCCTTTAATTTAGTAAAAAAATTGTATCGATTAGTTATTTAGTTTCGTTTTTATCCCAATTTAAAAATGAAAGAACAAGACGCGCATTTCAAACATATTTTATTGTATTATTTCCGAAAAGGCAAGAACGCATCGCAAGCACACAAGAAGTTATGTGCCGTATATGGGGATGAAGCCTTGAAAGAAAGGCAGTGTCAAAATTGGTTTGCCAAATTTCGTTTTGGTGATTTTTCACTGAAAAATGCGCAACGATCTGGCCGTCCAGTTGAAGTTGATGAGAGCCATATCAAGGCCATTATCGATTCAGATCGTCATAGCACAACACGTGAGATTGCAGAGAAGCTCAATGTATCGCGTATACGCATTCAAAAAAAATTAAAACAGCTTGGCTATGTCAAGAAACTCGATTTATGGCTCATCAGCTTAAGGAAATTCATTTGACGCAACGCATTAGCATCTGCAATTCGTTTCTGAAACGAAATTAATTCATTTCTGAAACAACTAATAACTGGCGACGAAAAGTGGATAGTTTATAACAACGTTAATCGGAAAAAATCGTGGGTGATGCAAGATAAACCAGTCCAGACGACACCAAAAGCTGAGATTCACCAAGAAAAGATTATGCTGTCAGTTTGGGATTATAAAGGAATTCTGCACTTTGAACTTTTACCAAGAAACCAAACAATTAATTCAAATGTATGCGTTCAACAATTCGCCAAACTGAGCGATGCAGTTCAAGAAAAGCGGCCAGAATTGGCAAATCGTAAGGGTTGTTTTCCAGCATGATAATGCGAAGCTCCACACATCTTTGGTCACTCGCCAAAAATTATTGGGATGTGTTGTCACATCCACCATATAGCCCTGATCTTGCGCCTTCAGATTATCATTTATTTCATACCATGCAGAACTCCTTCAATGGTCAAATTTTTAATGACGCTGATGATGTGAAATCACATTTAATTCAATTTTTTGCTGGCAAAAATCAGAAGTTTTATGAACATGGAATTATGACACTGCCTGAAAGATGGCAAAAAGTCATCGACAAAAACGGACAATACTTTATTGAATAAAGTTATATTTTTAAGCAAAAATTTTGAATTTTTCTTCTTATTTAAAATCCGCAATCACTTAGTTGCCAACCCAATAATATTGCAATTTACTTTGTATAATATACAATGTAAAGAGGAAAGTCACTAAAACCAACAAACCATTTTGTTTTTAGATAATATTTTCTACAACAAAAACTAACAATAAAACTTTAAAAATATTAATACAAAATAATGTCTTATATTAGCAGTCAGATATCAGTAGTTTTTATAAAATTATATTTCATATTTTGTAATTAATGTTTTTGCAATATAATCCGAAAAGATCTGAGAAATTGGATGGCAAAACTGGCACAAAGTTAATTAAAGGAGTCAAATAAACTACACAAAGTAATAAATATATATATTTTTATGTATACTAAAATATAACAGCGATTCTTTTACAAATTTAATAAATATTTATATTAATGGAATAATTATTTAACAATTAATATAATGTGATAAAATAATTATATTTTATCAAGTTATTATTATAACAAATTTTGGGATATAGTAAGGTAATAAAAAAAACATAAAATTACAATTTACTTTATAATAAATATATAATAAGTGACATGAATACAAAATAAGCAATAAAATTCACTTAAATCGTCAAAATTGTATTCTCAGTTTTCAAGAATTTGTTTTTAGATTTTATATAGAAAAAAATCATGAATGTGTCTTGATAAATAAACTATGAGTTTTTATTTTAATTATCTAAACAGATATTTTTAGTAGTATTAATACAGTATAATTTCCAAAAACTAAAGAAATGCCACTTTAGGACTATATTGGAGACTTTTCTCTAAATATTATACAATTGTATAATACTATATAAATGTTTTTTGTATAAAAAGCAAGAAAATATTATATTATTTGCTACGATTTTGATATTAAATGTATCATGACAATATAGAAATAAATTACCAAAAGTTTCTTTTTAATGAATCCAATCCAGTCAATATTGATATTCACCTCCTTGTCAGATAAATAAAGGTGTTACAACCACTCCACAGTGAAAATTAAGTACAAAAATGAATGCACTTTTTAATGATTATTGAACTTTTGTACATGAACATATGTAAAAAAAATGATACACACAGAGTATTCAGCAACAGGTGAGAACAAATTTAAGGAGTGATGTTAGATAATAAAAATGAGACAATATCAAGAATAACGAAATTGCAATTAAGGGTATTTTTTTATTAAATATTCAAATAAAAAGTGGCTACAGCAAATGTTTAAATATTCACATAAAAAGTAGCTACTTCTTATATGAATATTTAAATATTTACATTTGCATTTTGGAAAATAAAGCCTTAATTGCAATTTTGTTATTCTTTATTTTTGTTTCATGTTCAATATTCCTGTTAGAGAATACATTTATCATTTTTGCTGAATTACAATCATACCTATATTACATTTTTATAAGTAGCGTTCTATGTTCTTCAGTAATAATTTTTTAACTAAGAATTTGAATATCATGAAAAAACTACTAGATTTTGTTTAAGAAAATACAGTATAATTAATCAGTATAAATCTATAATCTCAATAATTAAGTAGCTATTAATAAATTGAATTTATCTATGAGAGCACAATAATACCATGTGATACTATATAAATTTCTGCACAAAAAAACAAAAGAGTATTATGTTACTATCGATATTGATAAATGATCAAATAATAATGCTAATTTTGATATACATATACTGTGGCAATAAAGTCAACAGAAATCATCAGTGGCTTCTGCTTAATCAATTTCATTAAGATCTTAATTTTTATTAATGTATAATTATAGAAATGTTGTGTACATGATATTACATTTAAATAAAATTATAGGTATCCTGTTTCATAAAGAGACTCACAACCTTTACCTCTTAACTACACATTTCCTGAGAATATCAATAATATTAAAATTTCTATTAGAAAATATCTTTATCAAACTAACTGCAGCACAATCAATCAATATAAATCTACATGTCCATAATTAAATAACTATTAATAAATCAAATTTATCTGTGAGAGCACAATAATGCCATACGATACTATAGACATGTTTCATTTAACACTCGCAACAATTGTGTCATTTGTCCTTATTTAATATTCATTAAACAACAGGCTGAAATTATCCAAGAGCATTGTGAGTGTTGAACACACCCTATGTACTTTTACACAGAAAACGAGAGAGTGAATTCTGTTGATATTTAAATGATTGAATAATAAAACAATAATGCTAAATTTGACATTACTACAATAAAGTTGACAGAAATCATTATTTGCTTCTTAATCAGTTTTATTAATTAAAATCTTAATTTTATTAGTGTATAATTATAGAAATGTGTGTATGATACTATATATAAACAAAATTATATACCGTTCCAAAGAGATATCACAACTTTTTCCCTTCTCAGCTGCACTTCCTCGATCTAAGAATATCAAATCAACTGCACCACACCAGACTTAACCAAGTTTGAAACGGCGCTGTACTGAATAATATGCTGCGAACCTTCCTCAAAGTCTACCTCGTCGTTCGTACCAGGCAGGACTATGCCAGTGATGCTTTGATTGGCACGAAGAAACACATGTGTTTGCAGATTGGGCCTAACGGTTAACTTGTTTCTCTCGAATCCTCGAAAGTTGGGCGGCATGTGATCCAACGCGACCGTCTTGAAGAGCGCTTCCAAACTGTCTCCGTACTCCTTGGCGAAGCGCAGCTCGCCTGGCGTCAGGTAGGCCTCCTCCGGGCTCCTGTTACTCTCCTCCGACAAGATGTGGAACGTGTATCGCTCAATCTTCTCCAGACGCGCGCGCAGGTAGCTGCTGATCACGTATCTGATCCGATCGAGTTCCATCCGGTGGACTAGCGCTCGCAGATCGCTCCTATCTAACCTCTTAATGTTCTCCTCCATGTGCGCGATTTGCTGCAGCATGCAGTCCACCAGGTCAGACTGATGCGGCAGGATCTCGGGTGCGCATCGTTCGTTCATCCAGGCGTTCTCGATTTCCTGGAGCACGGTCTGCGCCGTCACCTCGCCGACGCCGTCCCCGTCGTCCAGCAAATTGTCCTCGAGACTCTCGTCCATGGCTGTATGTTATTATAACCGTTAAAAGTATAATTTACGCGCGAGGAAACCGCATTCACTTCATTTTGCTTTCGTTCTTTTTTATACCTGTCGTGTTGATCCTCCTCGAAAATATCTGTTATTCGTACAAATCATCACGATGTTATCGCCGTTCCATCACACGCACGCAGCCAACCGCTATGTTCTCGAACCATTTTGAATCGCTTTCGAATTTCCTACGTAGTTATCTCGATCTTATTATCGATACGTTTGAATTTAACCGCGCGTCTTTCGTCTTCGTCTTTAAGCCTTGCGGTCTCACCAATTTTGATTAACTTAATCGACCGATTAAATTCATGGATTATCAACTACGGCAACTAAAACTTAAAATTAATCTTTTCTAGCATAATGTTTTAATTAAAAATTAATTATTAATTAATTTAAAATATATTTTATATAAATCGGAAATGGTAAAACTAGCCCTGTCTATACGATATGCTAGAAATCGATTGCTAGCATCGTGAACACAATTAAAGTTTTAGAGAACTTTAGAATCAAGGAGTTTTATTTGTTGCATATGAGGTTCCATAAATTAACATTTTTTGAAAACTAAATTAATACTAAGATTGAATAGTAACTATATGTATAGTTAAAAAGTTAAAAACTAAATGATAATTAAAGCAAGAAAGTAATAACCTTTAACATAACTTTGTACTTTTAAATAAATTAATTTTTAATTTTAATTAGTTATTTTTAAAACACTTAAACTTTTACTTATTAATTTTTTTCCTAAATTAAAAATTTACCTAAAAGAAAAAAAATTGTAAATAAAAAAGTATATTTTCATATAAAAAATAATATTTCTTTATTATTTCATATGAACTAATTTCGCAAATAATATATTTTACTTGATCCATATTTATAATTACTTCATTATTTAAAGTAAAATTAAAAAAAATGACATTATTCTCATTTTATAATATATAAATGTCATTTAAAATTAACTTTTAATTTAAGTTAGTTTCATCTTACAGTAATTTTTAACTAAAATAGTTCTTTGTTCCTACAACTCTTAACATAATAAAAATTAATTTTATAGATCAATCTTGCTTAATATTTTTTGATACTCATTTTTCTAAATCCTTTCTAGACACAATAAATTGTCCATGTTCGTTAATTTTCATTATTTTTATAGGCACAAAAAAATAAATAAGTAACTCTTATAATATATATTTTACAACTCTAGAAAATATATTTGTATATTTATTTTTTAAAAATTGTATATATAAATATTGTACAGCTAATCATATAACTGACAAGAAAAAAGTACGTTATCATATAAAAATTTAAAGCTTTGAAACAAAAGTGATTTAAAGAAAAGTCCTTTAACACTTTAAAGTTGACATTTTTAATTAAGTTTAATTTTAATTAAGTTTAAGTGTTGGCTGTCTGAAAAGGTAAGTTATTCAATAACTGAAAAATGATATTTTTTAATATGTATAATATAAATAGATATAAATTAAAGATTGTATTTACGTTTGAACAATTTATTTTATTATTATATTATAAAAACTTATATTTAATTAGAAGAAATATTTTGGAAAAAAAGAGATTTTTTTTAATTAAAAAAAATTGTTTTTTAATTTGTATTTTTATATTAAAGCATTATTAAAGCATTATTAAAATGTAAATGCAATATCTTTAATTTATTTCAATAATTGAAATTAAAATTAAAATTTCAATACTTTTTAATAGTTTATAAAATCCTTATAAACAAATGGGAATTAATTGAAAATAATACAAATAAAAATTTTAAATAAAAATAAAAATTAATACAGAAAAAGTAATAACTTTACAATATGAATCATATGTATTTCAGAGTAAATTTTTGAAGCATTTTGGTTAAATGTATAAAATCTGAGATTGACAACACATTAAAGTCTTTACTCTAAATACCAATTCTTTTTTAGGGAAGAAAGATAAAGGCCATTGTTTAGTCATGTTTTTAATACTTCAAAGAAAAGAAATGTGTAGCACACAAAATGTTCTAAATGTGTATTAATAATTTATAAATTAAAATTAATAATTTCTAAAATTAATTTATTTGCGTTAAAATTGAATAAACAAAAAACTGATAGAGTTAAAAGTTGTGTTAAGATTAAATTAAGTTAAATTAATTGTAAAAAACATTATTTATATAAATTAGAAGGTGGTAATTATTTAAAATTACTCTAAATACCAAACAGTTACAATATGGATCAAATTTAATATTTTATTTGTAAATTAAATTTATATAAAATAACAAAGAAATATTGTTTCTTATATAGAAATGTATAATATAATATATTTTTTAATAACTTTTCCTTCCTATATAAATAAATTTTTAACTTAGGTAAAAAGTTAATAAATTAAGATTTAAGTATTTTATAAAAATAATTTGAAATTAATATTAACTTATTTAAAATTAATTAATTTATGTAAAAAAACATTTAATATAATTTTTTAACTTTATTATTTAACTTTTAACTTTTTTATCTTTTCAGATAAGCAATTCGGGGAACGGGCGGATTTTTACATTATGCATGCTATTATAAAGTTTTGGGAGTTGCTAAATTCTAATCCACCGTCAGATTTCTAAAATTCAAAAAAAAAAAATTTACAACAAATTTCAAAACACAAGACCCTCCTAAATTCCATAAACCGTATAGTTGATGCCGCGCGAGGGATGCATTTATGCTTTAAATTCAGAAACTTTTTAACAAATGGTCGGAAATTAATTTTTCAGAAAAGATTTAAATTAGAAACATAAGCTATAAGGTCAACATACAGCTAAATGGTCAAATATTTTTTAAGACTTTTTTCTTTTAAATTACTCGGTTTTATATTTAAAAAATTTATCTTTTTTTACGAATTTTTCAAAATTTTTTGTTTACGATTTACATAAAACATTTTTATAAGTTACGAAAAAATATTTTCTATATTGTAAGAATATTTCTGCGTAAAATGCCGTAAAGCTAACCTCGCTATTTTCTTTACGAAAAAATTCGTAAAAAGAAATCAAGTTCGAAAAAAAAATGTTTTTGCGATTATTTAACAAATAGAGGGTGATGAAAAAAAAACAGACAATGTAGTCATTATCAGTGCATCAAAATCCTATAGAAACATCCTTTAAAATTCAAAACACAAGACCCACCCTAAATTTTATAGACCTGTGTAGTTTATTGACTCAAACAAAAATTAATTTAAATGAATTGAAAATTGAAATTAATATGCAGATAATGATAAAAGAATGTGAATAAAAAAATGATACAAATAAAAATAATGCAAATCAAAAAATAATGCGCATAATGCAAACGAATAAAGCAAATAATGAAATAACGCAAATAATAAATAATAGTCAATAATATGAATATTATAATGAATAATGCAAATAATAAATAATGTCTACAATACAAATAACAAATAATAATCAATAATACATGAATAACAAATAATGTGAATAATGAATAATGCAAATAAAGAATAATGCGACTGCCGAATAAAATTTTCTTGAAATAATCATCTAAATAAAAAATTAATCGAAAAATAACGAATTATGCTCCACTCTGTGCATAACTATATATAATTATATATGAAAAATTTTTTACCGGATTTAAAATTCACAATTCTTTGCTTTGCGGCACTTATTAGTGTGTAAAATCATTAATTAATAATTTTGTATAATTAAAATAGATCTTTTATGACATTAGTTGTTAGTACATTTCACGATCCCTGTCCTATCTCACAAACGTATCCTGTGTTTCCTCTATGGTACATTATAAATTACATTTGTTTTATACAATATCCAATGAACTTTTAGCTATAGGATGATTAGAACTCTATGGCTAACGAACTAGTGTTTATAAAAATTATGTCGCGTTAATATTATGGAGTTATTAAAAAAAAAAAAAAAAAAGGTATTCCACCATCTCTTTCTCTCTTCTATAAAATATATATAATAATTATAATTATTAAAATTATTATTAACACAATCTGATTCTTCAACAATTAAGACATCAGTCAATACTGTTATCAGATCGTCGATATCGTCAATTTTAGTCAAACTCTATCGTCGGTTGATCTTTCACATTTTATTTTCGTTGCATCCTCGTAAGGTTTCTGTGTGCGACACTCAAGGTACTCCCAAGGTATTCCCAAATCCTGCGTAATCTAATAGAGAACTTCTTAAGACTGTTTGGCGACTTAGAATGATATTGTATATAGTCGTAAACATGTAAGATGTACGCGACGTGTATTTAAGAGTGGCATGTAGTCGCGGCGAATTCCGAGCCGCAACCGATGGTGAACCGAACAGGGAACTCTACCTGCAAGCGTCTTCACAAAAAGACCGTTACAAAAAATCACGCTGGCGACATCGATCCCGCAAGTTACTTGGTTTAATTCGTTCACTGCGACGACTTTTTCCGAGTAGCACGAACGGAGGTGAGCGATGCGTGACAGTCTGTTTGGAATATCTATTTTTCCATCGTGATTATCCACAATTATTAAGAAAAACTTGAGAATTCGCGTAAAATTTTAAACTTGCTAATTGGTTGACTTGTTGAGCAATTTGTTATCCTTGCTTCACATCGTCGTTTTCAAATTCTTCTAAATGCTTAGACGATTAAATGAGTATAAATAATAGGATAAGTCTGGGCTGAATAAGATCCACTTAATTAATTTTATTTTGTTTTAATAAAAATAAACAAAAAACTTTATTAGAAATTAATTAAGTGGGCCTTATTTAATCTAGATACCTTAAATAAAAACAATCGTGTGAGAACATTAATTAACATAAAGAGATTCTTTCATAGTTTACCATGTCTCTTGCATCTGGACCGAGCCATGCAGCCTACACATGGGTGGCACAAAGAGGTGGATTTGGTAACCAAACGGTGGTCGACAAAGTGCTGCCGGATATGCTTCACATGGTCGACGTTCACTGGTACCAATTTCCACCGATGAACCCCCTGTGGCACTCGCTTCTCGGCTTCGTCATCGGTGTCCTCGGCATAACATCCGTCATCGGTAACGGCATGGTGGTATACATATTCACCACTACTAAGAGTCTCCGTACCCCAAGTAACCTGCTCGTCATCAATCTCGCCATCTCCGATTTCATCATGATGTTGGCCATGTCTCCAACTATGGTGTGTACTGGTCGTTCTGAGCTACATTGAGAAGAAAAAATTGTTAACTTGACTGGAAATTTTTCAATTTGATTAAATCTCTTCAGTTTAAGTATTTAATAAGGGAAGCTTCATGTGTGTATCTCACGGATTTTGGGAAGTTCAATACCTAATAGGAATTTGATATCGTAAAAGTAACGAGGATCAAGGGTTGGAGTTACAAGATTTTAAAGTTTGGAATGGTTGCACATGTGACGGATATCGCAGCGAATGGCTGAAACACCAGTCTAGACATATAGTCTAGCCATATAATATTTAAGTGCTAACTCTCTCAAATTTTTGTTAAACAATGCATATGTAAAAATTAATTTAATATGTTTTGATCTATTTAAATTATTTTTTTATTATTTAAATAAGTAAATTTTTAAAGATATGTTTTGTAGAATCGTAAAACAAATTAAACACACAAGAAAAAAAATATTGAAGAAAAAAAAGACATTATCAGTCAATCCCAAACAATAAAGAGAGAAAAAATTTTGTATTATAATTCCAATTAGCCTCTGAATGTTACATATTACTTTACTTACGATATCAAATTCTATATTATAATAATTAATTTTTTAAAATCTGAGACACAAATCTAAATCTGCCTTCGTAAATTAAATATATAAAACATTAAACTAAAGTTCAAGTATTTTATGTAAATATACAGCCTTATCCAAGTGTTATATACATATAAAGTTTTTACATCTATAACATCTATAGTTTTTAATTTATCTGAAATTTTTTTATCTGCTTATTTCCTGTTGGTTACTGGTATTGTGTATCAATAAGAGGTTTATGGAAGAATAACTCACATTTTAATTTTTATTTAAATCCCTAGAGTTATAAAAATATAAAAAAAAAATGTAAAGTATCTAATACTTTTGGCCAAGGTTGTACAAATGCTTAAACTAAAGAAATTTAATCAAGTTAAGGAATTTAGTCAAATTAACAACTTTTTTCTCAGCACATTTGTGAACGAAATATATTCGATGCGACAGGGTGCAAGCTGTACGTACGTTTAACTGATGATGCTCACAGGTGATTAACTGCTATTACGAGACTTGGGTGCTGGGACCCTTATTCTGTGAATTGTACGCCTTGGCGGGCTCCCTGTTCGGATGTGGCTCCATATGGACGATGACGATGATAGCATTCGACAGGTACAACGTAATCGTCAAAGGCTTGTCCGCTAAGCCAATGACTATTAACGGCGCCCTCCTTCGCATATTGGCCATCTGGGCTTTTTCATTACTGTGGACAATCGCTCCGTTACTCGGATGGGGCCGGTAAGAGACGCAATAATCTAAAAAAAAATATATTATTTAAATATCATTTAAGAGTGATACTAATTATAGACAATGTATTTCCTTTTCACAGCTATGTGCCTGAAGGCAACATGACTGCTTGTGGTACTGATTACTTGAGCAAGGATATGATCTCCAGATCGTACATCTTGGCCTACAGCATCTTTGTTTATTTCATGCCACTGTTCCTTATCATCTACAGCTACTTTTTCATCATTCAGGCTGTCGCCGCCCATGAGAAGAACATGCGTAAGCAAGCGAAAAAAATGAACGTCGCTTCCCTGCGATCGGCCGAGAACCAGAACACCAGCGCCGAATGTAGACTGGCGAAGGCAAGGATTCCTCCTTGTAAACTCTCTCTCTCCGCAAAAAACAAATTAATATCAATCAATAATCGCACATTGTCTCGCACATAAGCAAGAATATAAAATTTTTTTAAAGAATTTGATACAGACCCCTTAAACAGACATAACTTGCTTACATAAAGAAATTTGTATTATTTGTTTTATTAAGAAAAATATAAAAATTATCATCTTTATTTAATACATAATAATTTTTATGAGTAGACAGAAAAAAGTGTTGGATAAGTTATAACAATATCTTCAAAACAAACATTGAAATATTTTAATATTATTAAAGCAATCATATTGCTCTTTAGATTATGATTATTGTTATTGAAATAAAAAAATAAAAAAATCTTTTTGAAATTGAAAATTATCAAACTTTTTAAAGGTTTTATATTCTTGTACAAAATTTATTACTTTAATTTTTACATAGGCAAAAGTCCTGATAAAATTTTCTTTTAGGATTTTTCATATTTTAAATTTATGAAAGATTTCTGAAAAAATACTTTAAATTTTTTCGGACTTAAATTTTCTTAGAAATTATAGAATGAGAAACCTTAAAATATATTAGAATTTATATATATGAAGATATATTCTTTGCAAGTGAAGACTTTTAGAGAAGATGCAAACTTTTTCATATCTTTTAACATTTTTCAGATTTTATGTTTTCTTTAGAAATTACAGAGAAAGAATGAGAAATTCTTAGAATATATCAAAATGCACATACATAAACATTTCTAAGAAAGATATTTTTCATATTTTTTTTTAATTACTTTAAAAGAAGTTCCTTTTTCTGTTGTAATGAGATCAGATGAACAGTATGCAATATCGTCAATAGATAGCCGCGGCAAAGTTTTATTTCTTGTAATAAAAAAATCGCAATAATAGAAAAAGTAAAATAAAAGACGCAATATTATGACATTTCTCTACTAATTTTGACAAAATAATAATAAAATTTTGAAGATGAGTTTTCAAAATTGGATTGCGAAATAAAAGTAAATAGGGTATTTTGAGTATAATACAATATAATAAAGGAGAAGAGGGTATTATGGCTACTGTCGACAATATGGTTACCCCTATTATCTCTGTTATTAGGTGACGTATTCTAACAATTGCTTATGGAGTTATTCATTTAGTAGTCCGCTGTTTTTTAGTGATGCTAATATGACAATGCATAATAAGTGACAATTGTTATAAGATATTTTTACTTTTGAGCACTTCTAAACTTTTTCAAGGTACATCTTTAACCTTTAATTACTCATACTTCTTCATTATTCTTAAACTTGATTGTATTATCACACGAATGTACAAATATTTGAGTGTTTTTTTTTTGTTATTTTTATTCAGCTATACATATTTCGAGTTATACAAAGTTAAAACAATATGGAATTTCATTAATATGATTTTTTAAGCGAAATTTTTATATCTAAATATTTCTTCGATAAATCGATTGTCATTCTAGAGAGCTGTGTCTAGAAACATTAAAGATATCATTTTATGCTTGTTGTTTCATGTTAAACAGGGATAAAATGATATTTCTAACTAAATTTCTAAAGTTTCTGAACGCAGAAAAATTCTAAACAATGGAAAATTAAAAATAATAATTTTTGTAACAAGATACTGTGTTTCTTTTAAACTAAACTAATTTTTTAAAATTATTTTTATAGATAGCCATATTACAACCACATTTTTCTGCCACCGATTATGCAGGGTATTAGATTTTTATAAATCACGTCCTAAATAATAAATATCTCGTTACTTTGAGCCTAGAATTTGTCAAACAACTCTTTGACAAATGTAATCGTTCAAGTTTCAATAGAAAATATTAATTATAAACAAATTATTCAATAAAATAAAAATGGGTGCCATATTACTCTCTTCTCCTCTAAATATTATGTTAATTCAAATATTTGTGTCCTTAGTAGTTCAAGCAGGTATAAATATTTTTATTTAACAAATTGATTGAGTTTAATATTTTCATTTGAGTATTTTAGATTATTAATCTAAAAAAATCTGAAAAATCTGAATTCAGATTTTTCAAATTATTTCCTAGCAAATATCAAGTTGCAATTATAAACTTCTTGGTTATAATTTTCCTTCAACAATGTTATATAACAAATTTGTTGTATAACAGTTATATCGTTGAATGGGAAATTATTTTCGTGACTTAATTAAAGCCCTTATTCCTTCTTCTATCATTATTTTTGTTTTTACTAAATTTTCTTTTCTTAATAATTTGCTTTTTCTACTTCTCACGGTTAATGCGCTCAGACAACTTAAAATTATCTAGCTAAGGATAAGATAAAATTACATGTAAATGTATCTTAGATAAAATAAATATGATTTAATTTTAATTCATCTAGATAAACGATAAAAATTTATATATAGCTTTATCTGGATAATTTTCAGATAAATACCATTATCGAGCAACATAATTTAGAATATGAAATACATTCATATTTTTATTTCTTTCTAAATCTTTATTTTTTAAAAACAAAAGTTCAAATAATTTAATGTAACAAAAAATATTTTTTTGACTTTGAAACAATGCGCATATATACCTTATTCATATGTATTAGGGTCAGTCAAATGAAAACGAGACAGACTGTATAACGAGCATGGTACGGACATTGGTAACCCTTTTCTGTGTGTTTATGGACGTGACCTCTATTGGGAATTAGGGGAGAACGGCGCAAATGTTCACGGCTATGTCATTTGTTTGTTAGACGTATTCGAAGTAAGGTCAGCGCGTTGTATGTTCGTCCGACATCACTATGGAGGCCGGGAAAGAAGAACAGCGAGGTGTAGTGCGGTTTTTGATTTGCGGAAGGGATGTCAGGAAGTGCAATACAAGTCCAAATGTCTTCTGTGTATGGCGAACACAGTATGTCACGTGCGTGTGTATTTACGTGGAATAAACGATTTTCTCGAATTCATTTATTCCACGTAAATACACGCGCACGTGACTGTGTTCGCCATACTCAGCAGGCATTTGGACTTGAATTGCACTTTCTGACATCCCTTTCGCAGTCAAAAACCGCATTACACGCTCGCTGTTCTTCTTTCCCGGCCTCCATAGTGATGTCGGACGAACACACGACGCGCTGACTTCACTTCGAGCACATCTAACAAACAAATGACACAGCAGTGAACATTCGCGCTGTTCTCCCCTAATTCCCAATAGAGGTCACATCCATAAAACACAGAAAAAAGTTACCAACGTCCGAACCATGCTTGTTATACAGTCTGTCTCGTTTTCATTTAACTGACCCTAATATATATTCGTAGTATACTTTTCCCTCTCTTTACTACACGCACCTTTCTTTTTCCCAATAGTTTTTCAAAATACTTCCCTCATTCTTAATATTCTCTCTTCATACCTCGGCATAAAAAAAATCAAATCTAAAAATTCACTTTACATAGTTTATTATAACTTTTTCTAATATGCTTTTTACTTCCAACCACATATGTCACATTAAGTTTTGCACTAAATATATTTTTGCTTATATAATATATGAGACATGATTGTTGATTTGATACTATTTTTTTATGTCGAATCAATTTCTCCTCTTTTATATGGTTACTGTAACGGCGCTATGATATAATTATATTATAGATAGCTCTCATGACCATTTCGCTGTGGTTCATGGCGTGGACTCCGTACCTGGTCATCAATTATGCGGGCATCTTCGAGACGATGACGATCAGCCCGCTTTTTACAATCTGGGGTTCTGTTTTTGCCAAAGCCAACGCCGTATACAATCCCATTGTGTACGGCATCAGGTGGGTACCACAACAATTCCATTCTTACGATATGGAGATATGGATATGGATGTAAAAAAGATTTGTATGATTGATGAACCAAAAACAGAATTCGTATTTGTTATAAATGTTGTAACATAGAACAGGTAAGCAAGCTGTTTAACCGTTGAAATTTACAGTTTAAATAAATTTAGGAACAGAGGTGAAGGATGAGAAATAGAAAGAAAGAGATGTCATGTGTTGGAGGGGAAGAGATAATACCTTAACAAGCAAAGTGACACGGAACGTCTTTCAGAGGCATCTACTCATCTTTATCTCCTTATTTTCCACTTGATTCATTTTTTCCTTCTTCCTCCAAGCGAAAATATTTTTCTGCACATTTTTCCGCTGTTTGTTTCAAAATTAGGCCACTTTGCGCAGAAATTATGCAGAAATATGATAAAATTGCAGAGAATTAGCAAAAAAATTTTAACAAAATTTCAATACAATTTTAATATAAAAATAATCGTAAAGATTCAAATTTCAACTTCAATTTTTCAATGAAACCATTAAATATGTTTTATTTTTTTTTTTATTTGAAGTCCAATTTTGGGGATTTTCTTTCAAAAAATACTCTTATCAAGACAAGAGTGAAAAATTACAAGATGCTACGATTATTATTCTATTCTGTAATTTTTTGTTTACTTACAAGATATATAATTCTCGTATCCATCTAACGTCAGTGCCGCGTACTGCTTGAAAATCTTTTGTTTTTCTTAAATTTCTCTGCAATGTTTTACAGAGAAAATACCAAAAACTTTTTTTTTTCAAATATTTCTACCGTTCCTCTTTTTATCTGCATTTATTCTGTGATTGCAGTAAGAATTTGCTATTACTTTCTTCTCAATTTTTTTGCAGATAGATCTTGCGGAAAAAATACCGAGAAATTCTTCAACAATGTTCTCTACAAATTCTCCGAAAATTTGTCCGTGTTTCTCTATAGTCTTGTCTTTAGTTTCTCTTCAATTTGACTGCAAACAAATTTTACAGTAAAAAATGCATAGAAATGTCTCTTTCAAGTTTTCTATAATATTACCCGCAAATTTATCAGTATTTTATCTACATTTTTGTCTACAGTTTCTCGTCGATTTCTCTGATATTTTTTCACAAATCGCTTTTGCAAATAAATAACATAGAAACAGCAGAAAAATATTTTTGTCCCTTTCACACATGACATCTCTTTCTTCCAATTTACAATATGTTTCCCATCATTCACATCTACTCCTAGGCCTAGATTTATTTCAATTGTACATTCAACGATTGAACAGCTTGTCTACCTTGTTCTGTGTCACAGTACTTGAATGTTACATCATCTCATTTCAATATTTAATATTTTGAAAATAGAGATATCCTTAAAATAAAAATTTTATAAACATTAAAAAAAAAACATTTTATTTGAAAAAAATAATTTTTTAAAATAATTTCTTTAACTTAAAAAATAATTTTTAAAATAATGTCTTTGTTGCTAGTAAGCATTGTGCAACATCCACTATGAGGGTGTAGAGTCGCAAGAGCGGTCATAATGCTCGTAATGCAAATGGCTCACGACTCTCGCGTACATAATATAACTTTATATACTGAACTCAAACACATATTACGTTACACATTAAATTCAATTACATTATTTGAAAGCCACATTCAAGGTCTTTAAACTAGATTAAAGTTAAAAAATTAATACATGTCGCCTGTAAAAATCTCTGCCATTTGCAAAGCTGAAATTCAGACCTTCTAAAAATGCAGTGTATATTAATGACTAGTAATTATTTTAAAATGCCTAAATAGATTGTAACGAAGTAATTTTACTTTCAGAATTCAATTGGAATTATACAAGATATTACGAAGTATTCCATATAATTCCTTTCTCCTCTCTAATGTATCATTTTTTTCAATAAATGCATTTTTTAATTAAAAAGCTCTCAAAATTCAGTATAACACTTAATAGATACTGAAGATTGTGACATTTAAAACAATTATCTACAACATGTTTTAAACGTGTTTAAAACAAATGTTAAAAACAGATTTTTTATAAGAGAAAGACAAGATAGATTTTAGACTAATTTTTTATTTATATATAATATAAATGCTTAAATCAAAAAGTCATTATAGCTCAATATGTAATCTTAATTCGCATATAAAAAATATCAATAATGAGCATTTTAATAAGGCGTAAGTATTGTAATTAGATTTCAAATTTGTACAGTATTTATAATAGTATTTACAGTATATAGTATAAGTAAACTGATGGCAACAGCTTGTAACAAAATCGATTACATCATAGTAATTATGTAAACAAACTACTTGATCATCAAAACAGCTGTTGTATATTTGGATATTTGTCATATTTTTGTTACATGTGTCTTTTGAATTGATAGATGTATCTCATAATTGTTAAACACATATAAGAGGCTAAACAAGTCTAACACGTTCATTTTGACGTTCATTTTCAATATTACACTCATACTATTATAATGTATAAATTTAAGATTTAATAACACTCGAATGTCTAATTAAAACGCTTATTATTGATTTTTCTTATATGTTTCTCACCGTAAATGTAAAATAGAATCATCTTATAAAATATAAGTCTTATTCAAAACGTATATTAACAATAAGATATAAACAAAGATTATTCTTGACTCTATTATTTTGATTCTAATATTTAAGTAAAAAAGGTTGTATTATGGCCACTTACTCCCACTTACATATTATATAATAACTTTGTTAATAATCAATATTTTAAATTGAAAACTTAATGATTATATTCAACAAACTGTTCTTCAATAGATTTTAAACTCAAAGTTGACGTATTTGTTACATTGAATATTATTCATAAATATGTAGCGGTGCGACACTACGCAGTAAATCAAAGAGAAACAGAGGTACTAATATGGTTCATTATAATAATCAATTAAAAAAATTGATTTTAATTAAAAAAAAAACAATGTTTTATTGTAAAATTATATATTTATTTAAAATAAAAAGAAAATATTGCGGAATATCTATAATACATGTAAAGTAAACTATAAACTAGAAGTAGAACTACAATCAACTCTTATCGAATAACTACTTCAATATGAAAACTTAGAAAAAAAGCCATATTAGATTTCTTGAGACGTCAATTCACGTAAGGGAATATTAGCAAAATTTCAAGTTATTGTTTAATTTTATATAACTCGGAATGTGTATAGCCGAATATAAAAAATTAAATAACACTCGAGTGTATACTCATATGTTACTTTAAACTCAAGTTTAAAAAGAATAAAAAAGTAAATGTATGTGTAATTAAATGTTAAAATATACCTTGCTAAGCGTTTCAAAAGTAAAGTGCTTGAAAATAAAAATACCTTATATTCCTTATAACAAGTGTCAGTTATTGTATATTGGCATATAGCATTACTGTATAATGACAATACTAAACAAATACTTCTATACGTTACTAGATTCTAGAATTCGTCACCTAATAACGGAGATAATACGAATGGCCATAATATCTACACAGTTACAATAACACCTTCTTTTCTGTATATTTTTAGCAATTATATAATATATATTCTTTTTTATCAGAATAAACAGGATATATAATTATATTAAGTTTACTTTTTAACATTTATTTTAAAAACAAAATTAAAAAAATTACAATTACAAAACTATTTCTTCTGCTCTAAATTCAGCCATTGATTATATAATCAAAGCACTTCATTATGTATTTTTAAAATTTTTATACAGAAATAAAACTAAATTTGAAAATAATTACTTATTAAGTAGTTCTTATATTAAAACAAAATATAATTGTTATTTCAGAGACATACAATTGCATTAAGAAATTTGTAATAATATATTTGTTTTTTCTTTGTTATATTATGTGTTTAAAACATGTTTAAATCATGTATTTTTATTTTAAATATATTTTAAAAACACTGTTTAAAATATATTTCAAACAAAAAAAAAAGTAATGTTTTACTCTTAAAAAAATCTTGTAATTTTTACCAACCCTGAAATTAAATGTTTCACATGTTTCTGCAGCGACGTTGATCGTTTCTCTGTATGATTTTAGCCATCCCAAATATCGAGCTGCTCTCTTCCAAAGGTTTCCGTCTCTGGCGTGCAACACCAGCGAGTCAGTGTCTGATGCGGATACGATGTCCACGACTACCACGGTCACAGAAGGCGAGAAACCTGCCGCATAAAATAATAATGCTCTATACATCAATTTTTTGATGATACAGTAGATTTATCAAGTGGAAAAATCATGAAACGCTATAATGTTCTTGTCATAAAGAAATCACATCATTAAGCATGTAAATAGCTGCATTAAGTATCGCGTGCAAGAGATACACGTCACCAACAAGTATGTATTTAACGTGATTTTATATCGTAAGAACAATATCGTACGGTTAATTATGATCGAAGCAAAGCCAAGCCAATATGCGAACAGCGGAGGACTCCAAACGGTTTTATTATTGCTGTCTATGATACATTGTATGGTTCGGCAGCACCACAAGACGAACTTCTCACAAATGGCTCATAGCGCAGTTTGTAACTTTTATCACCTCTTGAAATACATGATCACTATGGAATTAGTAAGTATATAATATCGTTAAAAGTATTACATCGCTGTGAAGGGATAATGTCGTGTCTGTAATAATTTTATAGAATTAAAGAAATTCTGCAAGCAATTACATATGAGAATTTCTAATTGAACCATAAAAATTCGGAACATGTATGTATATATCCGCATCTATATTATGCATTATAGTTTTTATTAGATCTTAAAAACTTGTAGAAGATTTTTTTGAATTATTAGATGCCAAATGATTTATTAAATATCCTATCCTTTATTACAATCAACTAAATGCCGTTTATAATTCAGCCTTGCAAAGACAATATTTAACAGCTCCAATAAAAGTAAAAAAAAAAAATTCAATCATAATATTTCGTCATATTTAATATCATATACTTAGTGTTAATTCACGCAAAATTTCATATATGTATATAGCTTTATGTAATTATTGAAGCTTTACAAAATATAAATTTTTATGCGTTTTACATTTATCACATAATATATCCAATATCGATATGATACAATGGTATTCTCGAGAGATCCTAAGTATATTATATCACAATATTTACAAATTACAATACAATACTCAGAATTACGCGTTCGCTGTGGTCATAGATGATGTTTCTGTAGCCGCAGTTTTTGCAGGTGGATCTTCAGTAGAGCCGCATACGAAGAACGGTAATTTTTCCTTTAACGCTGCTCTATATTTTGGATGACTATGCAAAATAAAATACAAAAACATTAATGCAATACAGTAACATTAGTGATTACATATCGTACTCCCTTCCCTCGCAAAAAGTGGTACAAGTCAAAATTTTTCGAATATTATATTATGTACAAATTATTTTATATTGCGTTTCGATAATATACTGCTAAAAATCTACAGGTAATTCATGTTACGTATACTATAAATTTTCAGTAAATTTTGGAACGCAATCTAAATGCATCGGCCTTTAAGGAAAAGTGACAAAAGTTAAATTCAAATAAAAAAGAAAAACACAGAAAATAAAAAAGGGAACAGTGATACAAATCAAAAAGGTGTTTTAGGGGTGTAATATAACTACTATTGCACTTAGATAACTTAAAATTATCTTCATAAAGATAAAATAAATTATATGTAAACGTATCTTAGATAATATAAAGATAATTTAATTTTAAAAATTTATATAGATAAAAGATAAAATTATATAAAAATAAATGATAAATACCTCCCTCCCCCATAGACTCAATCAAATTAAAAATCACAAAATAAAAACATTCATAAATAATGAACTAAACTGGATTTTGAATGATAATAAAAATTATAAATAATATTCGATAAAAGTTTCGACCTCTATTCGATCATCCTCAGTATAAAAATTATAACGGTCAGTATATCATGACCGGATTCAATTATAAAAGTATAAAATAGATATTCTTTCGACAATACGATTGACATTAACAAAATGTATGCTCGCAATTAATGAAGGAGACACGTCTCATGGTAGAACATTTCCACCATGATATTTCTGATTGTTTGCAAACTTATGAAAGTAACTATCTAATATGCTATAGAGTAGCAGCCATAATATAATCTTCAGGCCATGGATATTTATATGGAAAATGACAATAAATTAATCGCACTCAACCTCATTCAGAGTCAACTATAAAAAACAGAAAAGACTGTAATTTAATTTAAAAACGGAAAGTTAAGACAAGTCAAAATTAATAGGAAAAAGAAAGTAAGACAGAATTAAATAATTAATTCAATTTAAATTAAAAAAAAAAAGTATTACTGCATTCAAAATTAATACTGCATTCAAAAATTAGAAGTAAATATTAAATAAATAATAAATAAAATAAATAAAATAAAATACATCTATAAACGTACCCAGAAAGATCAATACAATTGGTGTTATTATAAAGTGTATGTAAAGAAAAAAGAAAGTAAAGTCTTTCTCCCCCGAGGATCATGATCGAGCGATATTCATAGTCGAGTCGAGAAGTTCAAAGATGCTGCCGCAATGGTAAAAATACATTATACCTTAACGTGTGCGACAAACGGTACTTAATAAAGAATGAAACCAAGAATCCAGATAATGAGAGAGTGAACGTAGATTTTGGGCCACTGAAGATAACGGTCATCTTTGAAATAAGATGAAAACAGTATACACAAAGCTGTACAACGCAGAACTTATTCGTGCCCTATAAGCGCTACAATATTAATTAATATTAAATAATATTCCTGAAATATTAATTAATATTACTAAAAAATGATTCTATGTCTACTCCTGATAATATTACATGAGAAATAAATAATATTATTTACTTCAATATTTTAAATTGAGAATATTAACTTTTAAAAGTAATAATAATAAAGTTTATAAGTATTTTATGCATAATAATTTACATTACTTTTTTATTAAAATAATATTCCTAAAACATATTCCACGGATATGGAAATAATATATTACAAATATTATATAAAAACGCACATATAACATTAATACAATGTTCTCATAATATTAAAATAATATTAAAATAATATTCTCGGAATATTATTCAATATTTTAATTTTAATAATATTCATACAATATTTTAGGAATATTGTAACACTTATAGTGTGGTAACGTGAAGTAGAATCAGCACAAGCAGGAACCGGACATTCTTCCGGTAAAAATCAAACAGGCCATCAGAGTAATGAAAAAGGACAAAGATCCTGATAGGAGGAAATCATGGCAATATTGATTAAGATTCTCCAAAGAGAATCTAAACTATCGCTAATCTGTAACTCGATATAAAGTACAAGAAAACTGGAACAGAGTTAGTCTTCGTACCATTACAAGAATGACTCCAATAACATTTTATGCAAAAATAAAGTAATGCAATCCATTTGCTGGCAACTATTATCGTTATGTGCCATGGCAGAATTATTTGCTGAATTAAACTTTGGCTTGCATGGTGCCGAAATAATATTTTTTACTGATATTTTTACTTTATTTTTACTTTTGATACTGAACAAAATAACTGCAATTTTGTTGAAGTATTGCCATCATCATTCATTTTTACCACAATTTGCTGTAAAGTTGCTGTACTCAGTTTGCGTTTTTTTTTTGCTTATAATATTACAACAAATGAGATCTTATTTTGTTGGCAAATTGAAAACATATTTTTGATGAAAGTGCATCATTGGCAAAGATTTTCACTTCTGATCAAGTTTTCTCTAAAAAATTATAATATTTGGTGAATTTGTCGCATAAAATAAATTTCCATAGTCTATATCCGAACAATTAATTTCATGACTGCATATTCTAAAAACCTAGATATAGATAAATCATTTCTTCATCTAGATAATCTTATATAGAAAATGAGGTAAACAGTGAATATAATACTATATTAAAATTAATATTTACATCATTTAAAAAAAAACCAATTTGTGATTAGTTATACATATAAGTTACTTGACTTCAATATTGCCAAAAATAATTAATGTAAAAAAAGCACAATTTACTTTCCACTCTCCTTAACAAGAACAATTTGTAACTTGAGTCACTTTTCTCATGGAGGTACATAATATACTCTATATAAAAATCTCGCCTACCTAATTCCGTAAACAATTGGATTGTATACAGCGTTTGCCTTTGCAAAGAGAGAGCCCCAAATTGTGAAAAGAGGACTAATACTAATGCCACCAAAAATACCAATATAATTAATAACCAGATATGGCGTCCATGCCATAAACCATAAGGAAATGGTCATAAGAGCCACCTGTAATCAAGAGAGAATATCAATTTTGATTTTTTCAAATTATTCCTCCAATATTTAGCATAATATATGTACAATAAGTTTAATATATTTTCCTCTTCTTTTGTCTTACCTTTGCCAGTTTTGCTTCTGCACTTGCGTTCTGATTATCTCCAGATTGCAAATATTGGACATTCATCTTTTTCGTTTGTTTTCTTATTGCTTTTTCATGAGCATCTACTGCCTGTTAGTTAAAAAAAATGCATTTACGAACATCAAGCTTTTTTCAATATTGTAATATACAAATGCACTTACCGAAACAATAAAGTAATAGCTGTAAATTATAGTAAACAGCGGCGTATAATATACAAATATTGAATACACTAAAATGTACGATCTGGAAATCCAATCCTTGGCAAGATAGTCTATACCACAAGTGGCCATATTGCCTTCTAGCACATATCTAATCGTCACATTATAAAATGTATTACAATACTGTACGCTACAAAATATAATCCTGGTGAAAATAAAAATTCAAGTGTCAAATGCGCGCGCACACAGTGCGCGTAAAAAGAGGAATATGACAGAGGGCAAAATTTTAAGTTGGAAAGTAATGTATTACTTAATTATAACGCACTTACCATTATTCATTTTAACAATGCACTTAACAGCGTTACCTTTCTCGTAACTATGACGGTAATGAATTCAACAATTTATTTTTATCGTTATTTGCTTCTTATATTTGGAATTTATATTTGTGACAACTTCTGTTGCACGTGAACGTGTTCAATCTTCAGCTTATATATCCGTTGTTATGTTTAAAATTTAGTTTTAAGATATAAATCATAATGCAATATAATTAATTTATAACATCTTAAAATTAGATTTGATTTTATATCAATAATATTATTTTTATTAATATTTTGCAAAAAAATTAAAAAGACAATTTTTTGTTTAATTTGAGCTTGTTTTATTAATAAAGTAACTGACAAAATAGCGAATCTTTTTAAGTAACAATAATTAATTACTTTTTCGATTCGACAATGAATTACAGTAACGTGTTGTTTTTAAAAAGTTAACTTTTCCTACGAAAATTCTACACAAAGAATTTTCCCATAAAATTTATCTTGGAAATCACGATAGTCTTAGGATAACGTTGTATTTCAAAACATTTTATGTTGTTTATTTTATATTTTACATTTTATATTTTAACACAGTAAAATATAAAAATATGCTTGATTGATTTTATTAAATTGTATAGTAAAATTTCAATGCCATTCTTTCAATTTAAAATTTCAATAATTTTAAAATATGTTGACAATTTATGATTCTTTGTTGTTTTAAATAGAATAAATTTCAAGTAGCGATAAACATAATATTTTATATCAATTTTACAACGCAGTATATTTTAAACTTTAGTCCTTCCTGATAATTTCATCATACAGCATGGTAAATTGATCGATGCACTATTTGTACCATAAATTGACTATAAATATGTTAATAGAAGAAATAGCGTAACACAATAAGGCAGAAGATTTATAATTCAAAGGTTCTCTCATGTTCGAATCGTAAGCGCAATTTTTCAAAAGATGGTATGTATAAAATTAAATACGTAATTATTATATCAAGACAAATTTCATACATGATTATACACATAATTATATAATTAAGAATATTTTGTCTCAAATTGTAAAAACTTGGACATTTTACAATGCTGCATGATAATTTTATTAAATGTTTAGTTCATAAAATGTTTTAAAAAATTTCTATTGTTACTCATATTTGATGCCAAATTGTCACCACACATGATAAAATTTGTAAATATGACAATTTGAAAATATATCAAAAAATTCTTTCCATCTAGGAAGTGTAAATAAAAACAATGGAACATAATATAAACGTTTAAAGAACTTAATCGCTCTTTTTATGTCTCGCCGTTTCTATTTACGCTACTTAAAAATAATGTTTAAGCTTTCCTCACTTTTTTCTAACATTTGATTTACGCCCAGATTTTTATTTTCGCCAGGAAGCACATCATTTTTAATTATCTTATCTAATAATGTTACCTGTTCCAACCCACCATGGGCAAAACCGTCCATACTGAAGCGAAGAGCCAAATTATTAAAATTTCGAGGATTGCTTTCTTGATGGTGAATGGTTTACCTGATATACCCTAAGAAGATGTAATCATAGTGATTTCTATTCCCATTGTATTAAGTGCTCGCACTTAGTTATACATATATAGAGGAAAGAAGAGGGTGGTAAAATACCATTTTGTTCTTTTAAGACAACTCAGTAAATGTTAACGCAATATAATTTTTATGAATATCAATTTGTTAGCCATAGAATTCTACTAATCATAAATAGAAGTTTATCGGATATATAGAATAAACGTAATTTACAATTTACTGCAGAAAAAAAACGTTAGAAGGGCATATACTAACAACCAATGGCATAAAAGGCACTTTTATTATAAAAAAATCGTAAATTAATGATCCTTTGTAGGTATTACACACTAATAAGTGCCATAAAACAAGATTTAATGAACATTTCATGAAATATATTTTATTTGAAAAAAATTTTTGTAATAATTTCTTTAATTTAAAAAATAATTTTTTTTAAATAACTTTTTTGCTGCTAGCATTATGCAACGTCCATTATAAGATTGTAAAATCGCAAAAATGGTCATAATGCATAACGTAAATATAACTTCTCACATAATATAACTTTATATACCGAATTTATATACATCACACATTAAATTCAATTACATTTAAAAGCCACATTGAAAACCTTCGAACTAGACAAAAGTTAAAAAAATTAATATTTAATATACTTCTCTTAGGTAAAGAAACCTGCAAAAATCTTTGCTATCTGTAAAATTGAAATTCAACTTTTATAAAAAAGTAGTTAACACTAATATTAGTAATAACCATTCTACAATGTCTAAATACATTCTAACGAAATAATTTTAACAGTTACTCTTATAATTAGAATTCAACACAAATTATACGAGATATGGTAGTCACGATTCTCTTCTTTCTTCTAATAAATTTAATAAAAATAATAGTTTTAAATATAAGAAAAAAAAAGAAAAAGGTAACATAATAAAATTATTTTCATTAACTATTATGTTTCTTTAAATTACCGAAAAGTTTTAGAATTATTATTTAGTTATAATAAATATATGTGAAAAAATGTATTTCGATCAAAATAACTAGGACGTGTCTACTAACATTAATTAAATCAACGCGCTTAGAACCAGATTAATATAGATTAATATGTTATACCTTCACTATAACATTGTATCGATCTAAAGCAATAGCAGTCATAGTCCATATTGAGGTGCATCCACATAAGGAAGCAACCATGGAATGTATGTCGCACATCAACGGTCCTTAATAAAATTAATTTACATGTAACTCACGTTTTTAATTTTTATAAACAACATTAGTATGATATAATGTTCTTAATCCGGAAAAATTCTCAGAAATTTTGGAAGAAAATGGTTTTCTTCGATTTTTTCTGTATCTTTCCGTTTATTTTAAAATGTTTTTTATTTTAAAATAATGTCACCTTTATTCTTCTCTATATCAATAGTTTTAATATCTTTTTTTACATTTAATAGTTCTAATAAATAAGTAATTAATCAATAAAATCGTCATTATCATAGTTATATTTTTCGAAAAAAAAAAAAATGGAAAAAATCGATTTTTTTGTAAAATTGTATTTTTCCGAAAAATTAAAAACACTTGTATGATGGAAAAAAATTTTTCTTTACCTAATATCCAGGTTTCATAGTAACAATTGATTATCATTTGAGGCGACATGATAACCATCATAATAAGGTCCGAAAAAGCTAAGTTCATCACTAGAAGATTGCTCGGTGTCCTTAAAGAAGGTGTCATCAAGAATACGTATACTACAATACCATTACCGGTCCATCCCATAATTCCTAGCACAATCATCACAAGGCCTAAAATTTTGTGCCATATTGGATCCATAGGTGCAAATTGATACCTGCAATTTTCGAGCTCAGTAAGATCGATTTTCCAAAAAATAAATGATATAGAAATATTAACTTTGGAATGATATGGCAAATATAAATTTTCACAAAGTGCTAATTCAAATTTGGTACAGTTGTTATTAAAATTTTAATAAATATTACTTAAAGTACCATTAAAATTTTATTTATATTAAAATAGTGTTATTTTAGTGTTATTTTAGTTATTTTATTTGCATCATACACAAAGTTTCATATTGGACAGTAACTAATAAACTAGTAAATAATAAAGTTAAAAATTTAATGACTTTTAACATAGTAATTTAATACAATTTTAAATGAGATAATTTTAACTTTAACTAGTTATTTGTAAAACACATAAACTTTAACTTATTTCTTTTTTACGTAAAAAATTTATCTATGTAAAAGAACACATTTATAAAAGATAAAATATATTCCAACATAAAGAATGTTTTCATATTTTTTGTTATTTCATATAAACTTAATTAAAAAATAAAATATTAAATTAATATCATAATCTATATTATAATTATTTTGAGTAATCTAACTTTAAAAAATTGCATTCTAATTCAATAAAAATGCTTTATAAACTTTTAAGTTAATTTAATCTTAACATAACTTATAACTGAGTTAGTTTTGTTGCATTTTGCTTTTTTTATTTTTTGTAACTCAATTTTATAAACCAGTCATTTTAACTTAATTTAACAAAAAATGTTAACTTATCTAATAAGGTAAAAAAAGTATTTAAAAATTCTTTGTGTGGTGCATTTTCATTCAAGGTAGTATTAATGTAAAAAAATATGAGTAGCCCTCCACAGTTAAACAGTACAAAGAAATCCAAAGTAACCAATAGGGATCAATTAAGTGCAACATATCCGGAGTTATTTTATCCACTATAGTTTGATTGTTGAAGTTCATGATTGGCCACAAAGCTTTAGGTCCGTGTGTTGTTTTTAGAACATTGGGAAGAGCCATAGTGGAGTTCCCAGATAAAATGATTGAAGTTAGATTTTCAGAACTCACTATAACAAGGGATTCCATTTTCTGCAAAATATTGGTAGATAAGATTGGTAAGTAGCGATACAACACTTAAAAAAATATAATATATAAAAATAACAAATATTTCTGCATACTTTTTAACACTCAAGTATTTTAAGACACAATCGGTTCTATGTACAAATCTGGGTCTTGAATTTGAAGCAATTAAAAATTTCAGTTTGTAAAACATTAATAGTTTATAATAAGGAATAGATATAATGATAACTGTGCCATGTCCACAGTACATGTGCAAAAAAAGCACGGTTTTCTTTTATATACCTAGGGCATAAAGCTAGGGCATAAAGACTCAATAAAATCCAATAAAATTATCCAATTACATATGTACTCAACTGCCTCATTATAATGTATACATATATAACGCGCGTGTTATGTGTATGATTACTGTCACTTATTATTTGGGATTATCTGACCGGAGTGAAACTTTACAAATGCTGACAATAAATGTAATTTAGATAACAGAGCTAAATTTATATAGTATCTTTCAGATAAAAATCTTTTTATTTAATCTAGTACTTACACTTATTTTTATATGTATTTATATATTACACATATATACACATATTCACATATTATATTAAAATTCCTTCAAGTATAATAATAATACAAGTTGCAAAAAGCCTCATTTTACTGTTTTGGAAATTCTTCGAATATGCTGACTGCGACTTTCTTGCAGAGCTTCTTCCAATTCTTGAGTCATGTGAAGCAAGTTGGTCGGATCGGTTTGCAGCAGAACATGTTCAATTTCCTCTGGATTATCTGGATTCTTCAATGAGAAATCCAAAGAGATAAGCGGCGCAACTTGTTTCAACAGGGATCTTGACGCAGTCTGTGACAAAGAATAATATAATTGAATCAATCAATTATTTGAAAAACATCATATCTTAATTTTTGTTGAAATTGAGATATTAGGGAATTCAGAATCAAAGAAATTATATGCGAAATTTTCTATAATATCTACATTATTTCAACATTCTTTTCCTAGATACTAGATATAAAGTTGTCACATGGAAAACATAATAAGATAATAGCTGTAATTTCAGTACATTATATTCTGTAAAAATGAATCATTTTAGCATATTAAAATTTAATGTTACATGTGAGTTTGCTTTCTTATGACTTATATATATACTTTTTTAACAATAAAGTTAAGTAATTTTCTTAGGATAAAACCTACTATTTTTTATATCTTTAATTTGATTTTTTTAAATAAGTTTTTACTTTTATGTAAAAAGGCACCAAATAAATATACACATAATAAAAACTAGACAATTTTTTCAATTCTTCAAAAGTAAAGTTTTTTGTTGTTTTTCAAATAATTAAATCAATTATAAATTGAAATATTCAGAGAAAGAGAAGAAGAAAAGCACAATATGGAAGCGCTGGTACCTGCACTTCAAATCTCCATTCCAAGTCATGGTATTTCGATAGTTTAAATCCAATTTCTTCTAGCGCACCCGAGACCTCATCCTTTTTAACGCTGTACAATTTACTCAGTATCGCTTCCTTGTCCTCTGTGAAACCTAAAGCCACCACAGAATCCCGGAAATCTTCTGCGCTCAGCTACAAAATTCAAGTACATTAAATAACACTTCTGGTATAAAAATCTTGGTGAATATAATCATTAATATTTAGAATCAACAAATATTGACAATATTATTGATCTTATGCGATTAATGTTAATGGATTGATATAAAATATCAAGAATAATCTAGACTTCTTGATTTTTGAGCATCCTTATCTTATAGCAAATATTCTATGCAGCCTGATACTCGAGAATCAAAAAATCTAGATCATCGTCAATATTCTACATAAAATTGTAACATAAATTTTAAGATCGCAAGTACATAAATTATTTATGTATTGTTTACGTTATGTTTATACAAACTTTTTTCACGCAAAAAATACAAGCAATATAAATTATTATAAATTAAATAACACGTACAAAACAATTAATTAAATTTTAAGATTGTTAATATATTGTTAATATTGATAAAATAAAAATATTTAATTCCATTTCTAAAACAATAACATTTTTTCACATTAAGTTATGAGAAATTCTTTCAAAATTTTGTACTTATTATTATATAAGAATTTGAAATCTCTTTCCTTAAATATTGTAGAAAAAAAACTTGCATTTAATTTGTAGATTTAAAATACAATTTTATCAATAGTTCTCTTTTGTATAAATACAGTTATGTTTACAAATGTATTTACAATTTAAAATATTACAATGTTATGTATAAATATTACAAATGTTATGTATAATATACAGATTAAAGCAATAGATTTAATTAAATATTAATTGTTTTATTTTTATATATTTTTAACTCATGCTTATTTTTTGATACTTTAGGTTACATTTGACTAGTCACTGATAGTACTGAAAATCTATAGATCACATTGCATATATACTGTAGATGTTCAGTACTGACAGTAAATATTGGAATGCATTCTTAATAATGCCATTAATTTCTAAGAACAATAAAAAACAAAAAAATTTAATGTAAATTTCTATAAAAATTAGAATACTAAAATTAGTGTGAAAAATAAAGATATTAATATAAAGAATTTAAAAAATTATTAGACAACTTTAATAAAAAAAGCTATGTTCTATAATATAGAAAATTACATTACATAATAATCAATATTATATATATTAAAATTTGAAATTCTCTAAACTATATATTATATAGACTAGTTTAGAGAATTTTAAGTTTTAATATATTGGTTATTACATAAATTAATTTGGGTTATTACATAAAATAATTTTTAAATCAAATATAAAGTGTACTTTAGCATTACTAAAAAGTAATAAAAAAAAAGAAACAAATCATTACTTTTTTAAAGTAACATTTCCAATTTCCTGAAAGTTCCTATAAGATTAACTTTGCTTAGTACTACTCTCGAGTAGATCTAACCTTATGCTTGCAGCTTTCCAAAAGGAGATTCACCAAACCTTCTACTGATTGTTTAATTACATTTAGCTCAACGTTTAGCTTCTCTGAAACAAGAGGTAACTCATGCAGTTAACAATCATAGTAATATCACTTTGATAATAGAGTAAATATGCAATATGATGCCCTTTTCTCTAATTTTCCTATAATTTTGAAAATTTTTTTTAAGATATATATTGAAAAAAAATCAAAGTAGCTAATTAAAAAAACAATGGTTGTAACTACTATATATGATGGCTGGAAATTAATGGCTATAAGATGACCTGTGTTCATTGGTTATTTTTGTATCAATTACTAGACAAACAGATGGGTGCTACAGAGCTTTTGCTATTACATAATTTAACAAATTATAAATTTAAGGAGGAAAACCACATTAGGAGGCTGTTTTTTAGGCTTTTTTTAGTATTTTTTTAAAGACAGATAAAATAATTGGAATCTGTTTAAACTTTGGTATCATTTTGTTCATATTTTCAACTACATGTGACATTTTTTTCAAGTCGTTTCCTATGATACGTCGTTTTCTATGAATGTCCAAGATATAAGCTGTCGTCTATCGAAGGTCATCATCAAAGTTGCGGGAAATGTGAAAATCACAGTTTTGATCTGAAAGAAAAACGGCGAATGTTCTGGATTATTGACATGTTTTCTAAGAAAATGAACCAACTTGCAGAAAGATATCTTAATTAAAAGTGTATATTTTTTATTGCAAAACAATTGCAAAAAATGATAATTGAAACTTTTTTTTCGAACACCATTGAAACATTCAATTTTCAACATTTTCATTTGCCAAGTGGTTCATATTCTTAAAAAACATGTCAATAATCCAGAACATTTGCCGTTTTACTTTCAGATCAAAACTGTGACTTCCACATTTCCCACAATTCTGATAATAATCTTCAATAAACAGCAGCTTATATCCTGAACATTTTCATAGGAAACAACTTGAAAAAAATGTCACATGTAGTTGAAAATCTGAGCAAAATGATACCAAAGTTTAAATAGATTCCAATTATTTTATTCACCTAAAAAAAAGTAGTAAAAGAAAACCTAAAAAAACAGCCTCCTGATGTGATTTCCTCCCTTAATATTAACCCTTCATACATAGTTAAAATATATGATCTCCGCTATGACAATTGTTCATAAAGTTAGCACAGCAAGATACCAATCGACATTAGAAAATTACAATAACATTGATATAATATATTCAATATATTCTTTTTCTAGAAAGGATAGTGTATAAACTTTCTTAGATTTGAACTTAAATCTATATAAAAAGAATGATAAAAGTATAAATTTTAAATCACAAATTATTCTGTTATAATTTAAATTATATAAGGAACTAATTTTCAATTAATTGAAGCAGAGAATTTTTATTTTTCTTACAGCCATAAATGATCATTTTTTAAATTAGCAACATCAAAAAATTTTTAAATTAAAGGAAAAAACAGGACTTGAACGTCGATTTTCCTTCTCAAAACATATTGTATGCATAAAAATACACAAATTTTCTAAACTATATTAAATATAAACTAAAATATAAATATAATATATTGCATAAATATAAAATATTGCAAAAAAATATAAAGAATTTAAAAAATTATTAGACAACTTTACTAAAAAAAGCTATAATATAGAAAATTTTATTACATAATAATCAATATTATATATATTAAAATTTGAAGAAATTCTCTAAACTATATATTATATAGACTAGTTCAGAAAATTTCAAGTTTTAATATATATAATATTGGTTATTACATAAAATAATTTTTAAATCAAATTTAAAGTGTACTTTAGCATTACTGAAAAGTAACAAAAAAGTCATTACTTTTTTAAGGTAACATTTCCAATTTCCTGAAGGTCCCTACAAGATTAACTTTGCTTAGCACTACTCTCGAGTAGATCTAACCTTATGCTTGCAGCTTTCCAAAAGGAGATTCACCAAACCTTCTACTAATTATCTAATTACATCTAGCTCAACGTCAAGGAGAGAACGTTATACTGCATATTTACAATTGCAACAATTAGTTATTTACGAGCGGCAGCGTTGTACACTTTGACATTCGGACCCTTCTGCAAATAATCCACAGCTAATTTGCAGAAATCCTGCAAAACTATGGAAAAAACATGTTTTGCTTTAAATTGTGTTTCCCTGTAAAACAAAAACTTGTTCGTTGACAGATGATTTATTTATACCTGGCGACGATTGATCAGCTAGAAACAATATGTGCTTCTTGTGATCCGGCTTCAATGTTAACAGCATTTTTACTGTTGCGCGATTGTGTCGCTTGTCAGTTGAAATTCTTATTCAGGGCGACACGAAAATTGCATGAAAAAGAATTGTTATCCAACAAATTTTCGAATCAATTATCTTTAATACGAGCGGCATCGTATTACCGCCATGTTGGACTCAGAAACACTAGGGTAGGGCGAGTAGGGAAGGGATAGGCGATCTTAAATCGATCTTTTGAAGAATCGATTCTTTTGCGTCTAATTCTCGATTTTTTTAGATCGATCGTACAGCTTTGAATCGATTCTTGAGACCATCGATCTTCGATCAAAGTATAAAAATATACTAGACGTACTGGTTGATTTTTTTGTATGTGAAATATGCATTTATATAAATTTACATAAATTCTGAGTCATAAGCTATAACATTCAGCAAAGAAAATTTCAGCATATCAATTTTTATATTTAAGACCATTTTTTAAGTAGTCTTAAAAAAAAAACGAATATTTCTGAAAGATTTCTAAAATATTTGTTATAGAATTTTAAGAAAAGTTTTCAATGTATTGCTTTAAAAAAAATGTTAACTCAACTGAAATAATATAGACCAAAAAACCTAATTAAATATAATTTTTAATTTTCTTAAAGAAATAATATCGCAAAGTGATATGTAATTTAACGAGTACATATATATAATACATATATATAATTAACAAGTAATACATATATATGTCAAAAAAATTTATAAAATCTTTATTGCATCAGTTAGAAAGAGAATATATATTCCTGGAAATATGATTGTTTTACATTAAAAAAAAAAAATAAAACTCAAGTGGTTTTCATTTAATTTATATAACGGGAAAAAGCTATTTGTAGTAAAATAACGCCCAATTTTACTTTATGTCTTTATGTTTGTTTTGTTACATTTGGATATGAAATATCTGTCGCCGTCCTCGGAATGAATAAGTAAAATCTCCATGGTAATTAAAATACCAACGGCTACGTGATCGCCTGCGCCCCGTTCCGCGTTGGCGTACTGGAAAAAAAAAATCAAATAACAAGATAAAGTAAATATTTAATAAAATATATATGTATATATGTGTATCAAAGTTTAGTAAATTAATATCTTTTCTAATTAAGTTAAAGCTAAATGAAGTTAATAAATACAAAATTATCTTTAATTAAATTAATATTTATAATTTTGAATATTATTTACATTAAATTAGAATGTTGAATTTTAAAAAAATTATATTATTCTTAATAATAATTACAATGTATATCGCTAATAAATTTAAAATTTTATTTGTAAATTAAGTGGAAATAGAATAACAATTTATTTGGCCATTGTTTTTTATGTGAAAATTTATGTTTTTCTTTTATATTATTTCTTTTATAAATTTTTAACTTAACAAAAAGTTAAAAACTGCAAATTTGTGTTTTCAAAAAATAACAATTAAAATAAAAAAAACTCAAAATTAAGTACTTAAAATTAAAAGTTATTAACTTTGAAACTTAATTATTTAAGCAATAAATCACGTCGGATTGATGAAATTAAACATAAGGTTAGCAGGTTTATGTTAGTCATAGTGATTCTTATATTAGTGTTAAATAACTTTAATTTTTACATTCACCAACTGTGAATTTCAAACTGTGAATTTCAAACTGTGCCGCATATTCATCGGACTTGAAATATAGGTTGATTTTCACATAGTCGATTTTTATATTTAAGATCATTTTAAAATTATTAGAACTAATCAGAGAGTTGTATTAGCATCTTAGGATTTAAGATGGTCTTGAAATAAAAATCAATAATGAATACCGACCAATATACTTCAAAAAGTGAAATCTCTAACCATTAACTTCAATGGTTAGAGATTTCACTTTACACCTTTCTACCTTAGGGAAGAAGTTATGTGGTTGACCCCCAGAAGCATCTATAGGATCCTGAAAAACTATGCAAAATTTTATTGCAAAAAATAACACCTCAGGCTGCATTCCAAAATTTTCTGCCAATACTGAAATCTATAGTACATGTAAATTATAAATTTTTAGTACTATCAGAATATATTGGAATGCAGTTTTAGCTAAGGTTCGAACCTTGATCTTCTGATTTTAATTTCATGCAAGCGTCCTCTGTATTTCAAGTTCGACGAATATGTGGCGCGCAGTTTGAATAAGTTGAAAATTGTAAAAATTAAAAATTATTCAGAATTAAGAACCACTATGATTGACATAGGCCTACTAACCTTATGTTTAATTTTTTCAATTTTAATTTTTTAACTAGTTATCCAACTGTGTATGTTTTTCACAGGGATAGGAAGCTGTTACTTTATCGTTACGTTTTATTTTGTAATAACAATTTTGTAATGATGTTAAAATTTTTCATAATGTTAATGATAATGCTAAGATCGAGGAACAATTATTTTTAATAAACCACTCGTCATTATACATTAATTATTGAAAAAAGTAATTCGTTAGTTGACTTGTTATGTAATGAACAAAAATAATACAAAAGTAATGTTACTTGGACTCATGAGTAGTTATAAGTTAGTATTTTTCAATGAATAGCACACATAATGATGAGTTAATTGTTAAAAGTGACTATTCCCTTGGAACAAAGTTAACTGAAGTTAACTAAAATGATATAATCTTGGCCTTACTATTACTATTATATTGGCTGCTTTCAGCAGATTCAACATGTATGTAGTCTTCTAGATCATCCAATCAGACTTTTAGATCTCGAAGAATACACTAATAACGCAAGTGCACACTTAACTGTTGAATGTGCTGAACATGCCCATTATTACAAAATTACAAAAAAGTAATGAATAACAGTGTTATTGTAACTTGTTATTTTCCATCCCTTTTTCATAATAAATTTTCACAATAAATTATATACCACGTATTTGTTGTTGCTGCACCTGCTGCAGTTGCTGTTCCTGCTGCAGTTGCTGTTCTTGCTGCAGTTGCTGTTCCTGCTGCAGTTGTTGTTCCTGCTGGTAATGTTGCAGTTGCTGTTGCAGCTCTTCTAGCAGTTGTTGACGAAAATCTTGCAGCTGCTGCTGCTGTTGTGTTCTTATTTCTTGCAGTTCCTTCTGCAACTCTCGCAGTTGCTGCTGTACTTGCTGCAGTATGAACTGTTGATGTTGAACAGAGCTTTCGTTAGCCCCATCACCATTTACAACCATCTTGCCTAAATTCAGATCATCTGGAAAAAGTATAATAATAATAGTAATAATAGATGTGTATATATATATATATATATATATATATATATATATATATATAATAGTAATAATTAATAATGATGATATAATTCAACGAGTCATCGGTGTCCTGTCGCTACTGAAGTCGAGCGCCGTGGATACTGATGATTCCTCATAGCATTATAGCAAAATTAAGTTACGTATCATAGGTAACATTAACGGTAATAAACTTATTAATAATATATAATTATAATGTAAATTTATGTAATACTTACTCGATACGTTGTTCATAGCGGGTACGCTCATCGATGGTAAAGTTAAATAAAAGTGCTATCACCTTGAGACCGCCACTGCAGTAACATGCAGTAATTCGTTTAATGTAAAGTTACCATATTAGTTGATTGCCAATTGTAATTTCCTACCTGGGGGGATTACCCAAAACTAGAGTCCTATATAAAGAGAGAAGCGACATTGATGTCCGAAGCTCTGATTGGTAAACTGATTGATACTTGATTGGCTAAGCGAGCAGCCATATTGTGGCCTAACCTAACCACAGCTGTTTGCAGAATGATACGAATGGTATTTGATGACGTTAAAGCGGTCCCAAAATGGCGGTGGAGGACTCAATTGGATACTGAAGGTTGTGGTGGGGGTTTGATGTCGCTTCTCTCTTTATATAGGACTCTACCCAAAACTTCCATAATAAAACTAAATAATATAGTTACTGTTAGAATTAATAATTTAATCTAGTAAATATAAAAGAGTATTGGTGCTGTATGAAATAAGCTAACGATACATGTTCAATATGATTTCTATATCGTTGCTATCAAGGTCCGTGGATTGGCGTTAGAGGGGAAGGAAGGTCGTTGCATCCACTTCAACGATGTAGAACGAAAATGGCGGCGGCCATACTTTTACTGCACACTTGCTCGCTCATACAACTAATAGCTGTAGTACCTATGTACACTAACATTGACTCGCTGTCTCGAAAATGGTGGCTATGCAACGACCTTCCTTCCTCTCCAACGCCAATCCACGGACCTTGGTTGCTATGTATTACATATGTGTCACTTGTCTTATGTCTGTCATCAAGATCGTGCGTGTTCTGTATACGTTCTTTTATATTCTCTATAGTGTAATTCGTTAATTAAATAAATCAAGAATTACAACAGGTTATGGGCCCAGAAGCTTCCATATAGATTAATTGAGACGAATATAAGAAACGGATAGAAAACCAGACACAAAAACGGATAGACAGAAGTTCAAGCAGGATCTAAGTTTCTATCAGGTTTAATTTTGCCGTATTTAATCAGTTAAATAGTTTCACGTCTGCCGAGCATTAAAATAAGTGAATCGGCAATTCATCTTGCTTTTGAAAAGCTAGAAGGACGCGAAAGTTACAATAACTGGAAATTCGGCATGAAGATGGCCCTGATTCATGAAAATTTGTGGGCTGCGATAGAGGGTTATCCTGAAGAAGACACAACTTCAGAAGTCGAGAAGAAACGAAGAGATCAGAAAGCTTTAGCGAAAATATGCTTAATGATAAAATCTTCTGCGTATGCGTATGTGAGATCTGCTGAAAATGCAAAAGAAGCTTGGTCAAATTTACAAAAAGCATATGAAGACAAAGGACTGTCAAGAAGATTGACGTTGCTACGCACATTGTCAGGAATGAAGTTGCAGAATTTCAAAAATATGGAACTTTATGTAAGTGAGATAATGTCTATTTCACAGAAGTTAGCTGATATGGATGCTGCGTTAGACGACGAATTTGTTGCTGTCATTATGTTAAGTGGACTTACAGAAGATTATAATCCTATGGTAATGGCCTTAGAAAGTGCTAACATCAGATTGACCAGTGATTTTGTTAAAGCTAAGCTATTGCAGGATATTAAATATTCTAATAGCTCAAGCGAAAAGGCGCTTTATTAAAAAAATAATAAAGTGTACAACAAAAGAAAGGTGGTTTGTTATAAATGTTTAAAAGAAGGTCATTTAAAATATAATTGTCCTAATAAAAGGGAAAATAAAGATAATGTGAAGGATAAGCAAGAAAAAACGACAAGCAAGAAGGATAAAGCTGATAAAGCTTTACTTGTGTCAGTGAAGAATTCAGATTCGGAAGATTGGTACATCGATTCAGGAGCGACTACACATCTTTCAAACAAGAAGGACTGGTTTGAAAATTTTAATTCAAATACTTCTCATAATATTGCTGTTGCTAGTGGACATAAGTTAAAGGCTTATGGTACAGGAGATGTACTGGTTTCTACAAGAAATGGTCCGAAGAGAATTTCTGAAGTAGTCTATGTACCAGATTTAAAAACCAATCTGCTTTCTGTAAGTAAAATGATTAAAAATAATTACATTGTTATTTTTAATTCCGAAGGTTGTCAAGTTTATGATACTGAAGACTGTTCAATCGAAGGTGAAGTAGTTGTAACAGCTTCAATTCATAATGGTTTATATAAATTGGATACAGAAGAATTGGAAACAGAAGTCGGAAATCTGGCGAAGCATCTGGATGGTGAAGATATCTGGCATAGAAGACTTGGACATCTCAATCGTATAAGTATGAATTTATTGAAACAAGGTTTAGCAACAGGAGTTAGTTTCGCTGATGAAAAAGGTGAGCAATGTATTGCATGCTTACAAGGTAAACAAACAAGGAAGCCATTCAAAAGAATTCAATCAAGTAGAGCTAGAAATTTACTTGAGATTATTCATTCTGATTTGTGTGGCCCTATGCCTGATTATTCTTGGAGTGGAAAAAGGTACATTCTTACTTTTATAGATGATTTCTCAAGAAAAGTTCATGCTTATTTTCTTGCTTCGAAAAATGAAGTATATTCAATATTCAAGGAATATCAAGTCATGGTGGAGAATGAAACAGGTCATACAATAAAGGTTCTTCGCACTGATAATGGACGAGAATATCTTAGTCAGGAATTTAAGGCTTATCTGAAATCAAAGGGCATCAGACATCAATTTACAATTCCTTATACTCCGGAACAGAATGGAGTGGCGGAAAGATTTAATAGGACAATCGTAGAAAAAGCACGTTGTATGATGCATGTTGCTAATTGTGATCACAAGATGTGGGCAGAAGCAGTTAATACTGCTGTCTATTTAAAAAATCGTTCTCCACATAAAATAATTAAAGGAGCAACTCCTCAAGAGATATGGACAGGTAAAAAAATAGATCTCAGTCATTTAAAAGTCTTTGGTTGTCTAGCATATGTACATGTTCCAAAGAATCTAAGAAATAAATGGGATGCAAAAGGAAAACCCTATATATTTGTTGGTTATTGTGAAGATTCCAAAGGCTACCGATTATTTGATATAGAAGATAAAGGAAAGATTATCAGAGCAAGAGATGTTGTTTTCTTGGAAAATAAATTTTCAATAGAAGAAAGAAGTGAAGCAGATAATAATTTAAATTCTTATATTCATTTGAGTAATGAAGACAAAGAAGTTCTTTCTTCTGAAGAAGACATACAACAAAATGATATTAGATCAGAAAGAAGATCTGAAGAAGATGAAGAAGAATTTCAAAGTTTAACAGATCAAGAACAACAAGATGCTGAAGAAGACAATAGAGAAACAGAGAATAGACATCAAGATCATAAAGATCAAGATCAAGTGGATCAAGATAATGATAAAAATCAAGATCAAGAGGATCAAGATAATGTAGGAGAAGACATTAGAGAAACAGAGAGAAGATATCCTAAAAGAAATAGAAGTAGCAAGAAGTTTTCCGATTATTTCCTGTTTCAAGCAACCTGTGAGCCAAGTGATCCTAAGAATCTTACTGAAGTTTTGAAGCGAGATGACCACGATAAATGGAAAGAAGCAATGAGAGCAGAACTTCATTCAATGGCGAAAAATAAGGTTTGGACTTTGGTAGATCCTCCAGAGAATCAAAAAATAGTTAAAAATAAGTGGGTATTTCGTACTAAAAGAAATACAATGGGTGAAATAGTCAAATATAAAGCTCGTTTAGTAGCTAAAGGTTTTACCCAAGAATACGGTGTAGATTACTATGAAACTTTCTCGCCAGTAGTAAGACATTCAAGTATAAGATTATTAATTGCACTTTCAGCTGAATTAAATTTAAATATAGATCATTTGGATGTCGATACTGCCTTTCTAAATGGTGAATTATCAGAAAAAATCTATATGTATCAGCCAGAAGGTTTCATAGATTCAAATAATAAAGAAAAAGTATGTTTATTGAAAAGAGCGATCTATGGTCTCAAACAATCTTCCAGAGTTTGGAACAAAAAGGTTGAAAATGTTTTGGAAAAATTAGGTTTCAAAAAATCAAATTATGAAGCCTGTATATACTTTAAAGTTTTAGACAAATCTATTATAATTATTGCATTATATGTGGATGATTTTTTGATTTTCTCTAATGATGAGAAAGATTGTTTAAAACTTAAAGATCAATTAATGAAGTGTTTTAAAATTAAAGATTTAGGAAAAGCTAAATGATGTTTAGGTTTAAATATACATAAAGATAATTTCATGAATACAATTAGTATCAATCAAAAAGATTTTATTCAGGAATTACTTGTTAGATTTAATTTAACTGAAGCGAAAGATGTTGTTACTCCTATGGAAGTTGGTTCTAAGTTAAATTATAATGAAAAAGAAAATATTGATGTACCCTACCAACAATTAATTGGAGCTTTAATGTTTTTAGCAGTTAATACTAGACCTGATATTGCTTTTGTAACTAGCTATTTAAGTCAATTCAATTTAAATCATGATGCCCAGCATTGGAAAGCTGCAAAAAGAATTCTAAGATATTTAAAAGGGACAATCGATTATTCTTTAACTTATCAAAAAACTAATTCTTTGAATGTGGTTGGTTTCTGTGATGCAGACTGGGCAAATGATTTAAATGATCGAAAGTCTTATACTGGTTTTGTATTTATTCTAGGAAATGGTGCAATATCTTGGGAGGCTCAAAAACAGTGTTTAGTGGCATTATCGAGTACAGAAGCAGAATATATTGCTCTTTCCGAGTCTGCCAAGGAAGCTATACATTTAAAAGGCTTGTTAAATGAATTAATTAGTTATGATGAGAAAATTATCTTATGTAATGATAATCAGAATGCACAAAAGTTGGCATGTAATCCTGTGTTTCATAACAAGACAAAACACATTGAAATCAAATATCATTTTGTCAGACAAACTGTTGACAGAAATTTAATTACACTTAAATATGTTTCAACTGACAAGATGATAGCTGATATATTTACTAAGTCTTTAAATGGTCCAAAGCATAAATTTTGTACAAAAGGACTAGGTTTAAAAAGGATTTAAACTTTAATAACTGAAATTGTTTATACTCACTAGATTAAGAGGGTGTGTTAGAATTAATAATTTAATCTAGTAAATATAAAAGAGTGTTGGTGCTGTATGAAATAAGCTAACGATACATGTTCAATATGATTTCTATATCGTTGCTATGTATTACATATGTGTCACTTGTCTTATGTCTGTCATCAAGATCGTGCGTGTTCTGTATACGTTCTTTTATATTCTCTATAGTGTAATTCGTTAATTAAATAAATCAAGAATTACAACAGTTACAAAATATTTACCTCAGTGAAGTTAGCCGGGCAACTTCAACGTATAGAACTTTAATTAATTGCATTCGTTTGGTGGTCGTTTGGTGGCTTTGGTAGTCTAGTCCGATCGTTTGGTGGTTAGTCGTTTTCCTGTAAAATAAAGAAGTAATTTTCGGTGTGAAGTTAGTCGGACAATTTTTATTTTTCAATCGATTTAACTCAAACAGGGCTTATTCGACGCGGAATCGTTTGGAGGTCACGAATATCGCGATAAAAACGTTTGGTGGTCAATCGTTTTCCCGGAAAATAGAAAAAACCGTACGCTCACGCCATGGGTTGCATGAAAACGTGACCTAAGCTGTGTAATTTGGTAGATAAATATTATTTTTCAATCGATTTAACTCAAACAGGGCTCATTCGACGCGGAATCGTTTGGTGGTCATGAATATCGCGATGAAAAATACAACTGTTGAAAAATAAAAATTGTCCGACTAACTTCACACCGAAAATTACTTCTTTATTTTACAGGAAAACGACTAACCACCAAACGATCGGACTAGACTACCAAAGACCACCAAACGACCACCAAACGAATGCAATTAATTAAAGTTCGATACGTTGAAGTTGCCCGGCTAACTTCACTGAGGTAAAATATTCTAGATAACTCAATTTAATTTCTATATATTGGTCACATTGTGTAAGTAGTAACTTGGGGCCCTAATCTTGAAAACTCGCTTTGTTAATGCGGCCGCAGATTAGTGCGCAATGCAATCCAATGATAATACGTATATAGTATACGTTATATTATACAGTGAAAATACGTATGCAGCTTTTATCAATAAACTAAATAATAGCGTTTTTCATTGGGAAAACTAGTGCGCACTGAATGTGCACTTGCTGCAGGTAATTGGGTGTTTCCGTTGGCACTGTCATCGCGCGAACCGAAACGTCCAATTGTCAGCGGCGAGTGCACATTCAGTGCGCACTAGTTTTCCCAATGAAAAACGCTATAGGCTTTGTTTACACCGAATACTTGATACGCGTAATATTTAGTAACTTTCTATTCAATTATCTTAATTTTGATAATAAATTTAATGAAGAGTATATTAAGCTGGTACAATATGAATCAAGATAATTAAATATAGATATCACGTATACATTTACACGTATTGTCAAAATTAAAACAATTTAATAGAAAGTTACTTGTTAGTATGCGTGTCAAGTGTTCGGTGTAAACTAGATCATAAAATGTATTAGAGTCCTATATAAAGAGAAAAGCGACATCGAACCCCCACCACAACCTTCAGTATCCAATTGAGTCCTCCACCACTATTTTGGGACCGCTCTAACGTCATCAAACACCATTCGTATCATTCTACAAACAGCTGTGGTCACAATATGGCTGCTCGCTTAGCCAATCAAGTATCAATCAGATTACCAACCAGAGCTTCGGACATCAATATGATCAATATCGCTTCTCTCTTTATATAGGACTCTAAAATGTATCGCATCGTCACGCGTCTGCGGCCGCCGTCATGACTCGACCCGACTCAGAGTTGAGTCTGTTCTTTTTAGCTGTTTTTTTGCACAATTTATCTCTTCTTTTGTAGGTAAAAAGAAACAGATAATCGACTTTAAATTGGATCGAATTATAAATCGAAATGCCGGTATTGGCCTAGTTTACACCGAGCACTTGATACGCGTACTAACTCGTAACATTCTATTAATTTATCTTACTGTCGATAATGCATGTATACATAATACATATATTTAATTATCTTGATTCATATTGTACCAACTTAATATACTATTTTTTAAATTTATTGCCGAAATCAAGACAAATTAATAGAAAATTACTAGTTAGTACGCCTATCAAGTGCTCGGTGTAAACAAGTCATTATCTTGCTATGTCAACTACGTTATATTAAGCGGCAAATTAAACTATTCTAATAACGGACAGCAACAAGCAACTCAATTGATATAGCGTAACACAATACATTATCTTATCCTTATTCATTAATAAACAAGGATAAAGTGATTCACTGTGTTGCACTCTTTATTTTTTATAATGACAAATTTTTGACTGAAACAGTTATAAGTGAAAAAAATAGACCTAATTTATTAGTGTACAATGAAAAAGCATATTTATTATTTTTAAAGTGCATTTTGAAATATTTTAACAATTTTTTTCCAAAAATTTGAAAAAGATGAAGAAATAAGGATTTAGTTCTTGTATTAATAATTAATATTATTTTTGACGGTTTGTAACAATTTTTTAAAATATTTACCTAAATGTCATATTTTTCCGACATAACAATCAGAAACGTTTCAAAAATATTTGTTTTAGGATCAGAATATGAAGAATATCTGAGACAATTAATGGTTACCAAAAATATAAATGTATTAAAAATATTACATACTATTACATAATATTGTTTACAATTTTATATTATGGCTGCCGAGAAAATTTGTAAAAAATTACCAGCTAATAAATTTAAATTTTATTAACTGATTTTTATTCTGCATTAAAAGTTTTTCTTCCGCAAACAATTTTAATTTAAGTGATACGGATAGAAATGCTTTATTTAGAATAATCACGTTTCTTTTATCAGTCAAACCATGAGAGGTTTTGATAAAAGCAATTTAAAAAAGGAATAACGGTTTTCATATATTACATTTAGATTTTACAAAAACAGGAAAAACACTCAGAATTATATTTTAATATAGACAATTTTAAAAAGTAAAAATAAATACAAAAGAGAAAATATTCTACTTTAACTGCACTTGTAAATATCCTAAGATTACTTTCAAATTCAAATGCCGATTTGAAAAGAGTATTTTTATTTTTAAGATGTTAAAACGAGAAAGGAAATTAATTTTTTATTAGTTTCTAATGCTATTTGCATCATTGAATCTATTGTAAGAACAAATGGAGTCAGTTGTGTGAAAATTGAAATATGTAGATATTGAATGATTCATCTCTTGTGTTATTAGACACACTATATAAAAAATTTCGTAGTAAGTAAAAAAAAAGTCTTACATTATATTCTGCAGCTGATGATAATGATAAATTGTTTCTTTTTCATCTAATAATATACAATAATGTGTGTAACAGATATCATATTTATAAGAGACATCACATATATGAGAGATATCTTTCTTCTTCTAACGTGAAGGTGATACGGATAAAGTGTGAACTAGTATGTACAACCAGTTCAGTTAAAAAGAACAACTACATCCATTGTGTCTATAATAGCGAATTTGGTTCTACACTAGTGCACAATGGTGCACAAGAAAACGTTATATGTATGTGTGTGTGTGTGTGTGTGTGTGTGCGTGCGTGCGTGCGTGCGTGCGTGCGTGCGTGCGTGCGTGCGTGCGTGCGTGCGTGCGTGCGTGCGTGCGTGCGTGCGTGCGTGCGTGCGTGCGTGCGTGTGCGCGTGCGTGCGTGCGCGTGCGCGTGTGTGTATGTGTGTATGTGTGTATGTGTGTATGTATGTATGTATGTATGTATGTATGTATGTATGTATGTATGTATGTATGTATGTATGTATGTATGTATGTATGTATGTATGTATGTATGTATGTATGTATGTATGTATGTATGTATGTATGTATGTATGTATGTATGTATGTATGTATGTATGTATGTATGTATGTATGTATGTATGTATGTATGTATGTATGTATGTATGTATGTATGTATGTATGTATGTATGTATGTATGTATGTATGTATGTATGTATGTATGTATGTATGTATGTATGTATGTATGTATGTATGTATGTATGTATGTATGTATGTATGTATGTATGTATGTATGTATGTATGTATGTATGTATGTATGTATGTATGTATGTATGTATGTATGTATGTATGTATGTATGTATGTATGTATGTATGTATGTATGTATGTATGTATGTATGTATGTATGTATGTATGTATGTATGTACAGTTAGGAGCTAAAAGTTGCTAAAAGATTGAGTTTCTGATAGTTGATTTTTAAGTCTTCTATCTAGATCAATCAAGAAAATTGAGTCTTTTGAAAAATTGTCCATCACAATTCCACGCTACTTACAGATACCCTTCATATTCACCTAACTTGAAATAATTATCACTTAATCACAATTTTAATAATTTCATCGTAAAAAATTATGCGACTAAGGATTCTTCAATTTTTTCACATAATATAAGAACTTGACCTATGATTAACATTTAAATATTTCTATATTTTGTAAAATTTTAATTATATAGTATTTTTAAGAAACAATTTTTTTAAATAGCATTAATTCTTAAAAGGAGAATTTTAAGTACTTTAATCACAAACAAAATATTGGAATTTTGAACAACTATAAAACAAAGAATAAAGTTTAATTTAGATAAAAAAAAGATATAGTTCTACCACATCATTTTAAAGTAAAAATATGAAATGTTCATGAATTCTCTTCAATAAATATTATAAAAATGTGATGTTTGTTATTCAAATCATTATTATAAACTTTTAAAAAATTTTTCCATATTAATATTTATCAATATTATAAAGTATTTTTAAATAAAAGTTATCGTTATTATTATTTAAATTTGATTATTTAAAAAATGGTAATGTCTTCTATGTAAAATATGTAAACAAAAAGTTCAAGTTTGAGGATAAGTATATAATTAACATACAAGCTCCTAAATTTTATGATTTTTCTTCACTTTTTTTTAAAGCTGAGGTATCTTAAGATCTGAGGTATCCTGATTTTGGATGTGTGCTGTCTGGATAATAGCCTTATTAATTGATATAAGAACCAATTAATTCTAAAAAGAGGAATATTCTGGAAAGTTTAGTTTTTAATTTATATAAATTGCACTTCAATGATTGTGACACATAGTCAAGATTTGTATTAATATATTGTTATTTATAATTTGTCTCTAAAGTATAAATAAATGAAACGAGCAAGACACTCGTGTACCAAATGATGAAACTATATGTAACAATATTACTTAAGCATTTATCATTAGATATCAAAGGCTACATGCAAATATTCACTGTCAATACTAAAATTCTGTAGCACATTATATACATTATAGATTTTTAGTTCTGGCAATGAATATCAAAATATAACCTAATTATATAATTGATAATTCCACAAAACAAAGTCTGTACAGTATTAGGATTTTGACTGGTTTATTGATACCTTAATTTGGGCTTGCTGATATGTTTGTTGCAGTTTATCTATCACATCCCTCTGTGAATCCAACTCCTTGCCTGAAGTGGATATCTTGTCATCTACCCATTTTCTGAAATTCGTTCCCTTATATGTTAAGTTTCTGAATCCAGACTTGAAACTCGACTTTATAATCCAAACAAACTTACAATTCAGACTTGATGTAATCCATGCGTTTGTCAACGTTCTGTTTGGCCTCACACAAGTCTTGCTTCACGAGTACAGGTCCTATACGCTTGAACACGTCGTTTTCCTCCTTCAAAATGTCGAACTCCTTTTTCACCATTGTATTTTCATGCAACTGTCCATCTAGTTTTTGTCTCAGCTGGCTCAGTGTCTTGCTGTATTCTACGAGTGCAATAGGAAATAGATTAAAAATAATGAGATAAAGAAAAGAGCTTACATTACTTTCCAGAAAAACATTTATTCTTATTAAGATGTCTCTTAACCATTTTCGATTCGTCTTAACTTGTCGATTTCGATTTGAATTTCCTCCATCATGATTATCCGAAAGATATCTTTAAACAAGTCAAGAAAAATCAACCGCAATCAAATAACATAACTTTACAATCGAGTTGTTCAATGTTAACACCGGAGATTCGTGCAGAGAAGACGCAACAACACGCAGTCACGAAAAAGACTTCACCAACATAGACCTAGTTTACACCGAACACTTGACACGCATACTAACAAATAACTTTCTATTAAATTGTCTTAATTTTGACAATACGTGTAAATGTATACGTGATATCTATATTTAATTAATTATCTTGATTCATATTGTACCAGCTTAATATACTATTCATTAAATTTATTACCGAAATTAAGATAATTGAATAGAAAGTTACTAAATATTACGCGTATCAAGTATTCGGTGTAAACAAAGCCATAACCAAATTAGCATTTGAGCCTTGGATCTTCGACCTTCGATCGTATTGCATCGCGCTTTGTGCGATTCGATTCGATATATCTCGATAGTTTCTCGTTTATTTCATTCTCATCGTTCTATTAAATTAAAAAGTATATAATTAAAAAAAAAGAATTGTTTGATTAAATTGAAATAATTATAATTTTTATAACTAACTTTTAACTGTAAAAAAAGTGAAACATAATTGCAATGGAACAATAATATAATGGAACAATAATATATGGAACAATAATATAACGAATGCAAACTGCACTGTAGTTTGTGCGATATATCAACTCAGTGCTCGTATAATTTGACTTTTCAATAACATCATGGTACTTAAATCAAGGCAGATGTATGTATTGCGGTCTAAAGAGTGAGATCTTAAACAAATACAACATTGCTGGACTCATGTGTCCCAGCTTTTACAATATAGCCGAATTTGGTAATGTTGATTGTACCAGCCCAGTCAGAACTCTTGTAGAAAAATACTACTGAGCACTACTAGTGCGCAGTTATAGTATTTTGAGGCACCCCAATTAGCACACAATATTTAAAAAATATTTTTAGAAACATTTAAAAAACATTTTTAAAAACATTTATGAAAACGTTAAAAATAATGGGTTAAGTGCCTTTTCTTCATTAAAGAAGTATTTATTTTAACGTTTAAAAAAATGTTTTTTAAATATTATAAAAATGTTTTTTAAACATTTAAAGAAAATGTTTATTAAATGTTAAAAAAAACGTTTTTTTTTAATGAAGCATAAATGAGCAAAACAATATTAAAAACAAAAACATTTTAAAAACTTTTGCAATAAAAAAATTTTCCAAAACGGTAAAATTAGCAGATTTATGCTTCTTTTTATATTAAACAATTTTTTTTTAATATTAAGGTTTTTTCTTAAAAATTTTTTTTTCCGAAATTTCCACGCGGTCATCCATTCAAGTTGCGACTCCGGTGAACGTTGCTTGATCTCTGTGATCGCGGCGAACTGATCCCTCGTGATGATCTGTAAACACTTTGTGCTAATACATGTACATTACTGATAGATCAGGTCAATACATGTCAAAAAGATGAAATATATATAAATTTATATTATTTATATAAATAATATAATTAAGTTAATTTTTTACTGATTTTCGTAAATGTTATTGAAACATTTTTTAAACGAATTTTGAAATATAATATAATTGGAAAATAAATAGCTTAAATGTTAAATAAATAATAAATAAACATAATTTTATAGAAATAAAAAATAAATAAAAAAAATTAATATTAAATAAACATTTAAAAAGTGCTTATTAAAATCATATTTTCAATTAAATAATCCATAAAAAATAAATTTATAACTTAAACAATATTAAATAAACGTTTAAAAACGTTTATTTAAAAAAGATTAAAATAAATATTAAATAAATATTAAATTAATATTCAATCAATATTAAATTAATGTTTTTAAAATTGTTGTTTAAAATAAAAAATTAATGTAAAATAAATATTAAATTAATGTTAAATAAATGTTAAACTAATGTTTTTAAAAAATGTTTTTTTAAATAAAAAATTAATGTGAAATAAATAATAAATAAATGTTAAATAAACGTTAAATAAATATTTTCCCAAATTATTATTTTAAATACTTTATTAATGTTAAAAAAATGTTAAATAAATGTTAAATAAATATTAAATAAATATTTTTTATAAATCATTATTTTAAATATTTAATTAATGATAAATAAATGTTTAATAAATATTTTTGTTATAATGAATTGTACAATAAAAAATTATTATTAAATAAATATTTAAAAAATTTTTTTAAATATTGTGGGCTGAGTGAGTCTGTGTTCACACTACACTCTCATATTTAAGTGTGTTGTGTGAACAAAAACGTAAAAAAATCTTATTGAGACGGCCATATTGAACACAAATTATTATAAAATCTCAATATAGGATACGTTACATGTATATGAAAATATAAGGAAAAAAGGATTACACGGGGAAAGCATGATTAATGACCGCTTATGTGCAGAGTAATTAAATACTGAAAACAACTTATAATTATTGATTACATTTATTATACATATATATATATATATATATATATATATATATATATATATATATTTATATAATTACATTAATTATATATTATAAATGTAAAGTTTAATGTCAATCCTGTTATTTTAATATATAATTAACTAATGTAATCAATTAATTATGTATAATTTTCAATACTTCATTACTATATTTTGTGTTTTATAAATGTTGAAGCATAATCTAAAATTATCCATCCTCTCAAATCTTAAAATAACTGCTGTAACGAGACGCTTCGGTCGTTCGTACGAAAACATTGTCGATTTTGGCTACGTTTCGTTTCACGCACACTCGTAATGCGCATGGCATAATCACGTTATCCGTGTAATTCCTCAAATATTAAATACGAACGAAATGATACATGTACAACATGCGCAGCATGAGTGAAATGGACCGTAATCTTTGTTATTCGTTTTCACGTTCGAAGATCTGCTGTAACGATTAAACACTACCTACTTTCTCTCTCTCTCCTGCTCGCCGATTCGAGGAAACTATTGTCCGATTCCAAGAAGGAGGGATTCCGCGACAGGAAATTGAAGCGCTCCCAAAACTGAAGGTAACAGATTAGCACGAATCTTCGTTACAATTACGTTCGCAGACTTTGCATAGAAAAAGAGAGAGTTGTGATCTGTCGAGTAGCTCGAGTGGAACAAAGGTGTTTGAAGTAATTTCTATTCAATTAAAGAAGATCACTCCTACGATCTGTGAGTTTATCATTTAAACTATCTTCCTCTCAGAGCGAGCCTTCCACGGGGCTGACTTAACCACGAGGTGAACAAAAAAATCGACTTGTAGCGAACGCAGAGCTACTACCTCAACCGACATTAAACAATACAAAAAAGGGAAATCGCAAACTCTTAGAATATGTTATAATATTGTGTATATTTATATATAGTTATATATAATAATATTTAAAATGAATATGCAGGGTGATTATTAATGAATGTTCCTACTTTTTACCATCAGAGCACGATTTACCGTCGGATATTTATTTCTAATATATTATTATATTAGAAATTACAAATGTGTGCTCCGATGGTAAAATGTGGGGACATTTATTAATAATCATCTTGTATATTAAAGGGGGAACCTCATGTAAACGGCCGTTTTTTTCTCGATTTTTTTGTAATGACAAAATTTATTGAATCTGGACAAAGTACATAATAATATTCACTATCTAATATTCACTATCTAAGCTATTTAAAAAAATTTTTTTGGTGTTGAAAAATTTAAAAAAACAGCACATTTAATGCTTGAATTTGCGCCGTGCAATGCCGACGTCACAAAATTAATGTAAAACAAAATTTCGTTAGTTTATGTAAAAACACACAGCATATACCTAAATAATTAATAAAATTTATAAAATTGCAAAAACGGCGACATTAACAAAACAAAATTACTTCTTTTTTTTTAAACAATTATTGTTTAAAGCAAAATATTAATGATCGGATAGATGTATGCTGAGGCTAGATAGTACAGGGTGTTGCGTTCACATACATGTCGGTCTAACTGGTTGCCTATTCGTACAGGCGCGCATGGTGGTACACAACTGCGTACGCTTCGACATGTCGGTAAGATATTGCCGACGTGACAAAGCGTACGCAGTTGTGTACCACCATGCGCGCCTGTATGAATAGGCAACCAGTTAGACCGACATGTATGTGAACGCAACACCCTGTACATTGCACGGCGCGCAAAATTTAACGTTTTGAGAAAAAGACGTTTAAAGTTTTTGTAAAAAAAAAAATCGTGAAAAATTGTAATTAATTTAAAACCTTGATTTTTGATCAACCAACAATTACAGGGCAATTATCTTTTTAAATAATTTTAACGAATTAAAATAAACTTTTATTTGGACTTTGTCAAAACACCCTTCCAGTATTTGCATTTTAATACTATTTAAAATAAAAACAAAAAAAAATAATTATAATTTTGTAGAATGACGAATATTGACGACTCGGATTTTCAAATTTTGAAAAAATTGTTACCTATAACATTTTAAAGAAAGATTCGATTTTTTGACAAATTTTGCGATCTTTGAATGTTTATAAAATTGTTATAATTAAAAATTAAAAAAATGGCTCATCGAATTTTAGAGAATTGCATTTTGCAGAAATAAAAATTTGTTTTATTAAAAAAATTGAAAATTGTTAAAGTTATCGTGCAAATACTTAAAGAGATGGACTCGAAAGCAGCATTAGTAAAAGTCAATTTAAATAAGTGAAAACAGATTATAAAAATTATTTTTTTATTTTTTAATAATCAATGAAACACGTGCTTATAAATATCAAATTTATTTATTATCCTTTTGTAAATATCAAATTTATTTATTATCATATACGAAAAAAATTCTCAAAAATCAATCATTTTTTTAGCGTCAAGAAGGTATATAACCCATTAACTAATGATACAATAAGCGCACTTAAAAGCAAAATAACTTATAAAAATCTGTAGAGTAATAAAAAAATTGTCATTGATTAATCCCCCGCTCTAGTACTTTTTCGAGGTTCTATTTTCCGAAGATCCAACTGTCATAGGATAGCACTTTAATGATTGACATATTAAAGATACGGTCAAGGTGAAGCTATAAATGCTTTAAAGCATTCTTTGATTAACAAATTTGTAAAATTTTTTGTTATCACTGGATTATTAAATGTTTCAAAGCATTTGTAGCATCAAATTGATCATATCTTAAAAGGCCATGTAATATGTTAAGGCAAGCAACGTAATCTTAGAAATCAGTATTACTGATAAAATCTGTTAATGATATTGCTCATGAAATTTAGAAATGCTAATTTGGAGCCTTTCAGCCAACGTACACTCAGCGAAAGTGATAGATGCAGCACTCGCTTTATTTTTCGGCCTGCCTCAAGCGGTTGAATCGCCGAAGCGACTATCTGTTGTCTTCATCTCTTTTGCGCAGTTTGCAAAGGCTGGAGATTGTAAAAAGTTATCATTCGATCTTTATATTATTCGCTGCAGACCGACACGACATAAATTTAGCGAACGTTATATTTAAATCCGTACGTTTAATGAACATTATACTTATATCCTTAATGTATAGTAAACTTTTTAATGTTTAAATTATTATTTAAATGATATAATTGCGTGTGAATAACACATTTTTATTCAAATAATATTAGCATCATTGAGTTGTAGATATAAGATTTATAACGGATAATTATTATTATTATTAATTGTGTTTCATAAATTTTGTTAATGTTTTTAATATAATTACAAGGTAAAAGAAAAAAGTATAATATAATTTTAATAATAGATGTAAATAATAGATGCATAATTTTTAAGTTCAACAGAGTCAGTGATTAAAGTTACATATGGCGATTAAAATGTATGCTCTTAAAATTATAAATGCATATTATGCATACATGTGTGTATGGATAGAAATCACTTTTGATTCTATTAACTAATAGTGATTTATGCCTTAGCTAGCTTTTTAAACTTGTCACACATATACTTACAATTAGAATATAGCATATATTATAAATTAAAACACAATTTAAATTCTTAAATTATTGTACATCTTTTGTATTACTTATAAGAGATATTAATAGTTTGAACTTTTATTTTATATCTGAGAATTGCGTATTCCAAGCAAGAAATGTAAAATAGCAAAGTTATATGCGATAAGAAGTAAATAATTTTAATAACATTTTAAATTACGGTATATTTAACGATAATTCGTAAATTGTATAGTTATGAACAAAATAGAATTGAAATAGTAGAAATGCTTCTAAAATTTCTTAGTGCGTCATATAAAATGTTTAATCTATTGTTTAATCTACATATTAAACTGTATTGTTCTTCCAAAATTATGCGAAATGAATGCCTTTACTTCATTCGCGGCAAAGTCTACAGTGTGACTTTGAGTTACAGATAGATATCTGATAAGGAATTATTCTGTAAGTTAATAATTGCCGTTACCTCTGTTAAGTACGTAAGAACTATGATTAGAACAGAGTTCTCCATCATTTAAAATTTTCCTCGTTTTTTTTCCTGGTTTCAGGTTTACATGTAATTATACTAAGGTATATTAAGTCATCACAATCTCCAATATTAGACATGTATTCACGTAACATTAATATATGATTATGTTATCATCATACACCTAGTGTTAATAAACTATAAGAATCTTTGTAATTTATGAAAATTATTTATATCCATAAGTAAAAAAATAATGTTACATTGATATTATGTCTTTCTCAAGATCCCATTTTTACTCTTTGCGCAATTATGACAGATTTTCAACTCGAGTCGTATACAATAAAAATATATAAAAATTTTACGTACGTTATAATACAAAGAAATATAAATATTTTTACTTACGTAGTGCGGTTGCAACATTCACTGTCAGGATGGTAAAAATAAAAATCGTACCAAACATTTTTTTGTAAAATTGCTCTGAAACTACAAGAAAGGATCCACACAATAATCTTGACGAGTGAACTGTGTATTTCACGCGAACCACAATTAAACTTCTATTAATAAAACCCTATAATTTCCTTGTGAAAATTTCCTTTTTACTCTGATGCACGTGCGTAGAGTGAATAAAGTGTCCGTTTAAATTCTTTCTTTTTTATTTCATTCACCATTGTATTCTAAATTTGATCACATAGATTACGTTTACTTTAGCGCTGACAGAGTGTGAGTATTTGTCCTTGTTTCATTTTTAATAAATCACAAGAATGAAATAAGCTTCAAGTAAATGTAAAATGGAAGAGCAGACGAGAACTTCATAGATACGCTTCATAGAAACGCTTCATATAAAAAAATTATTTAAAAAGTTTTTAATTTTATATAAAAATATTTTTAAATAAAAAAAATATTTTAAAAAAATTTGTTTAACAAAACATATTTTATGAAATGTTGGTGAAACCATGTCTTGTGGCACTTGTGTGTAAAATCTACGAAAGATCATTAATTTGTTTTTTTTTATAAATAAAAATGCCTTAATTCCTTGACATTAGTTGTAGCAATTCCACGATTTTCCTGTTATTTCACAAACGCATCCTTTTTTTCTTCTTAGAAAATTGTAAATTATGTTTGTTCTACATATCCGATGAAAAAGTACTTATAGGGTCATTAGTAAAACTCTTAAATTATCACAAATAAACATTTTTATTTGAATAATCGTATCAGAAAGATACTAACAATAAGTACATTACATTTACAGTTTGGTTATCGGATTTGTTTTCACTATCAAAAATTCATCGGAAAACATGCACTTCATGTTTCAAAAAAGTGTTGAAATGTAAAATTAGCAAAATATTTTAATTTATGTAAATTAGATGATAAAAGAAAACATCATTTAATTGTTATAAATACATTTTTCAGACTATTCTATATAAATGTACGTTGTTGCGTAAAAAAAATAGTGAAAACAAATCCGATAGCCAAAGTTTTCAAGCTTCATCAGGAAACAATTGCTTAAATCTATTATAAGTTATTTTGTTAAAAATTGACAGAATCAATTTAGATATCATCTCTTCCACTATTGGTTTAAACATATTTATAATCTCTTTGGAGTTGTCGTTTATAATTTGGGAAAGAATTTTATGTAGTTGTTGAGATGAGCCCTCCTCCTCGTCATTAAATTCAAAACTGAATTTTATAACATCTATCTTCGATTTTATTTTCGATGCGTATATTTCTGTTACACCATTCTTCATTACCTCTTTTAATTCTACATCCACCTTATTGGTTGAGTTATCTGCAAATGGAAACATAATTTCAATGAAAGATGAATAAATGATAAATTTTTTATATTTAAGTAAATATCACTAAATTTATGTCTTATTTTAATGTAAAATTAATTAACAATCTTATGTACCTAAAGTAACGTGAATTAGTCCTTTGTTAGCGAGTGGCACCAGTAATTGTATATCGAAGTTATACATAGCGTCTAGGATAATATTTTCAGACATCATATCAATCTTGAAATGAAGCTTATCGGTAGATACGTTAATAGAGTTTACATTCAAATCACAAAAACCTCTCATTTTTACATCTGTCACGTTCCATTTTAAATTATTTGTGTCGTAAATAACTAATTTGTCAATAGTTAGTGACCCACTGGGAGGAACATCAAATTCTGGTAATCCTTCATTGCAAATCATACTCTTTAAATTATCGATGTTGTCTACAATGCATTGACCATAGACAACGCTGGAAGTATTACGTCCGCATGCGTGAATGTAGGAAGCTGTAAAAGAATTAACTCTCTTTTAATTAAAAAATTTAAATATAAAAAATTTTTAAAATTTTCATTTATTTTAGTTTGTTATTAAACATTTAATATAGTAATAAGATGAAAAAAACGGAAATCATACTTATTTAAATTACTCCTTCTATTACTAACAACAGCAATCAAATACTTCAAATAGATAACACTATTACGTATATTTAATTTATTTTAAGCATTTATTAATAATTACATTTCAATAAGATGACTAAACAAAATTATCACAGTCTATTCTTCATATTTTTTTTCCAATTTTTTATTCACTTATTTTGAAATAAGCTACTCCTAAGTTAATTGTGAAAATAGCTTGCATACAGTAATTTTTATGTAAACACAAACATGTAAGCTAAAAGATTTGTCATCATATTTTTTCGTTTATAAAAAGTAATTTTACATTAATAAAATAATATTTAAGAAAATCTAATATATTAATGTTTACTAGATTGCAATAATATTAAAATTCTAATTGATTAAAATTAAGTCTTTTTAAACAAAGCTCAGAAGTATGTATATCATGTATATAAACGGGTAAGCAGAGACTAATGCTACGATATTTAAGATTTTAAGCTTTAAACGCTAAACTGCATTGCTTACATTAAAGAATAACAATATTATTGTTATACAAACGCAATTGAAATATAGATTATATAAAATATCAGACTGTTTAGAAAGAATAAATTCGTAGTTCTGAAGGACATTTTAGAAAAGAAGAATACCAAATAATCAAATCTGTTGAAAGCAGATCTTGCAAAATGACACCAAAAAAAGAATAAAATTGACATCATAATTTTCTTAACTTTAAAAGGAGTTCTTTTCTAAAAGACAGATTGGTAGTAAATAATCTTGGTTTTTATAAGAATATATAAATAAGCTGAAATTTTTCAGAATTTACGCTGGGATTAACTTCAAAGTATTGACCTTAAGAATGTGTTCCAATAAACTAACTAGCAAAATCAGTTATTGATGATATTTTACTTTACTTCCCAGCTAACAAAATGACGTCAAAATGATGTAACTTTTTCAATCTGCAAACGTCATTAGTAACTATTTGTAGACTTTATTGCTCAATAATTTTTTCTAAGTGAATTTTATAAACATTTCTTTACAGTTTAAACTGGCTGCATTAGTTCAAGTTTATCTTCTTTCTTCCAATGTCAAGAGAGAAAGATAACCAATAAATTAGTGCAGCCAGTTCAAATAAAAACGAAAAAAAAAGATCTATTATTTTATAGATATACAAAACATGTTTGTATATATTTGTTATTAACGATACGTCATTTTGACGTAATATGGTAATGACGTATCATTTTACTATTAAAAGAACATGTCAAAATTACGTTTCATTTAAATCACATGACGTCTTTTTCATTAAAACCACGTTTTTTTTACGTCATTTTGACATTAACTTCTTAGTTATGAATGAAAAATCACTGATACAGCTAAATCAGTTTATTGGAACACATTTCTAAGGCGATCTTTATTAAAACACGCACTGTTTTGCGCCCATTACAACACTTAAAAACAAACTAATAAAAATTAAAAATATTGATCTTCTAATTTTTATTCAAGACGATTAAGTTAGCTGTTCTTGAGCTACTTTTCTCATTATTTTTAATATTATGTAAATCTCATGATAAAAAAAATATTAAGCGTTAAACACTAAACTGTATTGCCTACAAAGCACCAAGATCTAGCTACGACCGTGGAAAGCCTTCTTGTTTAGATTTGTATATATTGCTCACGTTAAAGAATAACAATATTATTGTTATGCAAAAACAATAAAAGCGCAATTGAAATATTGATTATATAAAATATCATATTGTTTAGAAAGAATAAATTCATATTCCGGAAGGATATTTTGGGAAAGAAGAATACTAAATAACCGAATCTGTTGAAAGCAAATCTTGCAAAATATTGCTACAAATCTAATTAACAAAAACAATACAAATTTAATTGCAGAATTTAATTCATCAAAAGATATCATAAAAAATACTAGCATTATATAACAAAATCTGTAGAGAATTTTGACATAATTTGACAGCAAATTACGAGCAAATATATTCTTATAATTAGACAGTAAATTAGTGGCAACAATCAAACAGAATCTGCGCAATTCAATTTAATGGCAGATTGGTAACAGAAATAGCGCAAATCTGTCCAATATAGCGTTATTACCAAATTGTCGATCGAAGCGAAGCAAGATCTGAACTGAATAGGGTAAGGTTGCCGAAATCGCATCACTTTTGACATAAAGGCTTATAACTAAGAAATTATAAGATAATATTTTTCACTTTCTTCACGTGATAATAAATTACAACATTCCTTCTTTCATTTTCATTTTTTCAGAATTTTACGTATCGTTATAAATTTTTAAATGACAATTTTTAAGAAATCTTCTAATAGTGCGATATAAGCAACTGGTCTTCTAAATTGCAACACAGATAAATATTACTCTTTCTAGGATAAAACAACATTTTTATTTTTGCTAGATTTCTTTCTTCTCGAGCAAAAATGCGTTAGATAAGCATAATTTTATTAATATTGGAGATAAATACTTTAAATTAAATATAATTTCCGTCAATGTCATCTTTTCGATAACTTTTCAATAATATTGAAATAACATTGCTATATTACGGTAATATATTGTTACAATGTGTGTATGCTTTGTATAATTATTATATTTGATTTCATATATATAGCCACGATCAAAGCAATAGTGCGAGTTAGAAAATTAAGACATGGTGCGATTTAGGTGACTGAGGCATTTTGTAAAACTCTATTTATTTAATTTATAAATAAAAACACAAAGTTATTTGAACTTTGTTAATATAATTTTAATAATATTGTAATCATTACAAATTTTTAAACTTTAGATTATCTATTTTGCCTTTTTTGCAATCAAGCTACACGATGTGTTGAAGAATAGCAGCAAGTTGTGATTTTTCTATAAATGTTAATAAGAGAATTTCTATTGTTCTTAACGTGTTGAGTTCAATGAAGGATGATAATAATGTTAAGTAGTTTCCAAATAATTTCACAAACAGTGTACAAGTACTGTGGTTGTATTTAAACGCGAGGTGGTGCGATTTATGAGTCGGTGCGATATCGGAAACCTTACCCTATAATTGTCGTGAGAAAGGAAGATGCCGTTTCATCTATATAAAATTTGTCAAAACCTCATAGAATTTAAAGTCTATATAATTGAAGCTCGGTCATATCATGTTTCTGTATTGTTTTATGGAAGATGATGTAATGTTACGTAAAGCTTTCTCAGTGTAAATTTATCGTCAATAACAGTACGCAAAACTTGCTCGCTTTCCGTTACCAATACTTGGTTACATGCGTAGACTTTATCAGCAAAACATAAATTTATTGCTGACATAGATGATCCCAAAATTGTCATCAATCTTTGAGCGAGTTTGATGACTATATAACTTGGTGAGTATATAATTTGCCCCACATAACGTGACAAGCTTTATGTAGTATAGTATTAGTAGAAAGTATTAGTAGTTATTAGTATACATTATTGTGATAAAAATAAAAACATGTTTCTTACGCAAATTTGATGTAACAGGAGCTGCGAGAATCACAAAAGCAAGAATTTCAGCAAACATTTTTGAAGAATGTATTAATAAATGTACAAATATAAGAAAAAAATTTATAAATTGTTTAAAACTATTAAAAACTGTTTATTACTTCTTTACAAATAGCAAAAAACAGTCGTATATATATCTCAACAGAAGCAACCAAAAATGAAGACTAATCCACTGTGAGCTTCGATCCTGTTTTTATACAAACAAACATCCTGGTATACTTTAATTTGATACCTGTTTTCCTAGTCCTTTCCCTGACACAAAAAGTTGCTAGACATCCGTATTCAATGTTCCAGGTTCTATAAATAAGGCAGTCAAAACAACTGTTAACCTTGGCAGATATAAATAATGTATGATTCTTTATAACTGCAAGATATAAACCTTGTTACAAAATCTCTTCACAATGTCTCAAGCAACATTATATACATTATAGATTTTTAGTTCTGGCAATGAATATCAAAATATAACTTAATTGTATAATTGATAATTCCACAAAACCACAGTCTGTACAGTATTATGATTTTGACTGGTTTATCGATGCCTTAATTTGGGCTTGCTGAAATGCTTGTTGCAGTTTATCTATCACATCCCTCTGTGAATCCAACTTCTTGTCTAAAGTGGATATAAGGTCATCTACGCGTTTTCTGAAATTTGTTCCCTTATATGTTAAGTTTCTGAAACCAGACTTGAAACTCAACTTTATAATCCAAACAAACTTACAATTCAGACTTGATGTAATCCATGCGTTTGTCAACGTTCTGTTTGGCCTCACACAAGTCTTGCTTCACGAGTACAGGTCCTATAAGCTTAAACACGTCGTTTTCCTCCTTCAAAATGTCTAACTCCTTTTTCACCATCATATTTTCATTCAACTGTCCATCTAGTTGTTGTCGCTGGCTCAGTGTCTTGTTGTATCCTACGAGTGCAATAGGAAATAGATTAAAAATAATGAAATAAAGAAAGGAGCTTACATTACTTTCCAGAAAAACATTTATTCTGAGATGTCTCTTAACCTTTTTGGATTTGTCTTAACGTGTCGGCTTCATTTTGAAGCTTTTTTTGAATTTCCTCCACCATGATTATCCGAAAGATATCTTTAAACAAGTCAAGAAAAATCAACCGCAATCAAATAATAATATTACAATCGAGTTGTTCAATGCTAACTCCGGAGATTCGTGCAGAGAAGACTCAACAACACGCAATCACGAAAAAGACTTCACCAACATAACCAAATTAGTATTTGAGCCTTCGACCTTCGATCGTATTGCATCGCGCTTTGTGCGATTCGATTCGATATATCTCGATAGTTTCTCGTTTATCTCATTCTCATCGTTCTATTAAATTAAAAGGTAAATAATTAAAAAAAAAGAATTGTTTGATTAAATTGAAATAATTATAATTTTTATAAATAACTTTTAACTGTAAAAAAGTGAAACATAATTGCAATATGGAACAATAATATAACGAAAGCAAATTGCACTGTAGTTTGTGCGATATATCAATCCAGTGCTCGTATGATTTCGCTTTTCAATAACATCATGGTTCTTAAATCAAGGCAGATGTATGATGCGGTTTAAAGAGTGAGATCTTAAACAAATACAACATTGCTGGATTCATGTGTCCTAGCTTTTACAATATAGCCGAATTTGGTAATGTTGATTGTACCACCCCAGTCAGAACCCTTGTAGAAAAATACTACCCTGCCTGCACCAAACGTAACAAGCACGTCGCTGTGACGTGCTAACTCGTCGCATGTTACGTCTCAGCGACGTCTCAACTGGTGTTTGAAACGTAATTGAGACGTCGCTGAGACGTAACTAACATCCCCATTTCTGGTGACAGCGACGTTGTAATGACGTGTATTTTGTGACTTATGCACTAATTGTGACCTGAAAATTATTGACGAATTTTGAAAAATTAAGATTGGTTTTTACTGCATTATGTACGTAAAATACTTTCTAGATAAAATGTATAATAGTTTTACACTGAGAGAAGAGAATGATTGCAATTACCATAATTCAACTGTAATTTATAATGGTTTTGGGTGCGATCTATAAATTATAGTAATTCTGAATTATAATATTCTACTTTTTATGTATCATGTTACATCTATTATGTTTATAATGGTTCCAATTATTGGAAGTTTAAAAAGGTTAGTTTTAATCACATAGTAAATTAAAACATCTTCCACTTGATTTTATTTTCAAGGGAATTCATCAGAAAAATTATTCTACTCTAATAGAACATCGATGAAAAATCTTATAATGCTTCGCCTTTTATACCATTTACGTGTTTTCTTTCTTACGAGAAATAGAGTTGGTATAAAGAGAGTTGGGACAATTACCCGGAAATCGCCATTAAGGGGGAAAATATATAGCTACCTAGCGCTAATTTCAAAATATGAGCATGCAATACTGTGTAACACTGTATATACAATTCAGTGCTTTCTAATTTTGACACAATCATACAGAGCCGTTTTTTCGTATACAGCGAACATTCTTAACCTTAATTTCTGCACAATTTTGAAAACCATGTCAAATGATCGATATTATTTATTCATGAGAGGTCGAATACATCTAGCTTTGATAGAAGCAGTGTTTTACGAGTTGATATTGTGTAATACTGTGTCACACAGTGTATGACTATGTTTTGTTGCTGGAAAGCTCTCAATAACAATGAAACAAAATTTTAACTTTAAATAATCATTACTTTTTTTAAATATATATAAGTTTTTTACATTTTGAGTTCTACGACTTACAATTAGAATTATATAATTTAAAAAGATTATTTTAAGGAGATTTTTATTTTATGTAGCAGAAAGATTATGCTAAGAAAAAATTAGTTTTATAAATATACCAGGATCAAATACTTAACTCAATCATCTTAAATTTCTCGTAAATTGTTATATAAAAAAAATGTTTAAAAGAAAAATTATATGTTAATAAAAAAATAATTATTACATTAAAGTGTTTTGACATCCTTCTGCTGCACAATGTACCATCTCACTAAACAATGTGTACAGAAAGACTATTTAACATATTTTCTTTAATATTATTCATTAGTCTACATATAACATGACAATAATATTGGAATAATAAATAAAATGTTAACAATAAGAAATAAAAAAATAGATAAATTTTTAAAACAATTTGAGATTATATTTGTATATCATTATTTTTTATTATTTATTTATTATTTATTTATTATTTATTAAGAAAAAGTTAACTTTTTGGCTTTAAAAAAATATTGACAAAAATTACACTTGTGTAATTAATATTCTTTTCAGAATTAATATTCTTTCTAGAGTTGCAAAAAGGTTGCAAAAGAGTTTGTATCAACTGACACACGTAAACACACTCTTCAACCAAAGACGATTAGGCTGCGTTCGGGAATACACACCAAGTTCTTCCGAGTATCATTTTATCCTTGTTTAACATTCAGTGAACAACAAAGATAAAACGACAGTCCAAGGCACGCGGTGTGTACAGCTCTATTTAATCTACCTAACCTAACTGATAGCTAACCGGAAATTTCCCCCTTAATGGCGGAGCCAATCAGCATTAGGCACATACATTGTCGCAACTCTCTTTATACCAACTCTAACGAGAAAACGCCATAACAACCATCTAGTGACGGTTTCGTGTACTACTATACGCAGAGAAAAGAGTATTTGTGACTATAATTGCATGGTTAAGGAAATTATTATGAGAGATGCATCGAATAGTGATTTTTACCGGATAGCCGGATACCGCGATAGTATTTCCCAACTGTACATTACTCTACGTAACGTTTTCACAATTATGTATTAAATTTAATTACATTAAATGAAAAACATCATTTTTAAAAAGTAAAATGTTATTTATCTTTAAAATATAAATCATAATACAAAAGAAAATTCAACAAATAGCTAATTAATTAAAACATTCAAATTATTTAGTTACGTCGCAGCGACGTGCACAAGATGTATCATATTTTCTGCGACTTTATGATCAAAACAGCACGTCTCTGTTACGTCCGGTGCAGGCAGGGTACTGAGCATTACTAGTGCGCAGTTATAGTATTTTGAGGCACCCCAATCAGCACACAATATTTAAAAAATATTTTTAGAAACATTTAAAAAACATTTTTAAAAACATTTATGAAAACGTCAAAAATAATGAGTTAAGTGCCCTTTTTTCCTTAAAGAAGTATTTATTTTAACGTTTAAAAAAATGTTTTTTAAATATTATAAAAATGTTTTTTAAACATTTAAAGAAAATGTTTATTAAATGTTAAAAAAACGTTTTTTTAAATGAAGCATAAATAAGCAAATCAATAAAAAAAAAAAAAACATTTTAAAAACTTTTGCAATAAAAAAATTTTTCAAAAACGGTAAAATTAGTGGATTTATGCTTCTTTTTACATTAGACAATTTTTTTTTAATATTGAGGTTTTTTCTTAAAAATTTTTTTTTCTGAAATTTCCAAGCGGTCATCCATCCAAGTTGCGACTCCGGTGAACGTTGCTTGATCTCTGTGATTGCTGCGAACTGATCCCTCGTGATAATCTGTAAACACTTTGTGCTAATACATGTACATTACTGATAGATCAGGTCAATACATGTCAAAAAGATGAAATATATATAAATTTATATTATTTATATAAATAATATAATTAAGTTAATTTTTTACTGATTTTCGTAAATGTTATTGAAACATTTTTTAAACGAATTTTGAAATATAATATAATTGGAAAATAAATAGCTTAAATGTTAAATAAATAATAAATAAACATAATTTTATAGAAATAAAAAAAAAATAAAAAAAATTAATATTAAATAAACATTTAAAAAGTGCTTATTAAAATCATATTTTCAATTAAATAATCCATAAAAAATAAACTTATAACTTAAACAATATTAAATAAACGTTTAAAAACGTTTATTTAAAAAAGATTAAAATAAATATTAAATAAATATTAAATTAATATTCAATCAATATTAAATTAATGTTTTTAAAATTGTTGTTTCAAATAAAAAATTAATGTAAAATAAATATTAAATTAATGTTAAATAAATGTTAAATTAATGTTTTTAAGAAACGTTTTTTCAAATGAAAAATTAATGTGAAATAAATAATAAATAAATGTTAAATAAACGTTAAATAAATAGTTTCTCAAGTTATTATTTTAAATATTTTATTAGTGTTAAAAAAATGTTAAATAAATATTAAATAAATATTTTCTATAAATCATTATTTTAAATATTTAATTAATGATAAATAAATGTTTAATAAATGTTTAATAAATATTTTTGTTATAATGAAGTGTACAATAAAAAATTAATATTAAATAAATATTAAAAAAAAATTTTTTTAATTTTGTGGACTGAGTGAGTCTGTGTTCACACCACACTCATATTTAAGTGTGTTATGTGAACAAAAACGTAAAAAAACCTTATTGAGGCAGCCATATTGGACACAAATTATTATAAAATCTCAATATAGGATACGTTACATGTATATGAAAATATAAGGAAAAAAGGATTACACTGGGAAAGCATTAATGACCGCTTGTGTACAGAGAAATTAAATACTGAAAACTACTTATAATTACTGGTTTGAGTAACCGATATAATATTTTAATATATGATTTTATATTTTTACATTTGCTACATCTATATAATAATAAATAAGCTAAAAATATTATTAAACTTGATTAAATTGTTTTCTTAGAGAAAAAGTGTGATCATCTTAAATATAAAAAGAGTCATATTTTCTAGTAAATATTTTCTACAAAAAATAGATTACTTAAAAAAAAAGAAATTTTTGTTTTTCTTTTTATTTACAACCCGACTGCAAGTAAATAAACTCTTGAATAGGGAAAGGTAGAGGAAAGACGAGATGGTGGAAGGAAAGGAGGGAAGGAAGGAGTGAGAAAGGGAAGTAGAGGAGGGGAAAGGGTGGAGAAGAGGAGGGTGGGAAGACCGAGCAAAGCAGAGGGGATGAGGGATAGAGTATATAGTCTGTCGCTGATAGATGCGTTTAAGAGAGGAGAGAAAAGGAAGGAGATAGATGCATTACAGGCAGATATCTTTAAGAAAAGTATAAAGGTATTGAGATCGCCGGAAAAACAGCTAGAAAAGCAGCCGGAAAAACAGCCGGAAAAGCAAGAAGGGGGGTTGAGTGAGATATTAAGGGAGGTAAGGGAGGGTTTTAAGAAAATTAAAACGGAATTAAGAGAGGTAAAGGAGGGGAAAGGAGAGATGAGGGAATGGATGGAAGATATGAGGAAAAGATTAGACAGTTTAGAGAAAAGAGTGGAGGAGATCGAGAAGGGAAAGGGGGAGGGAAGAGAAAGAGGAAGGGGTAAAGCAGATGGGGATGAGTTAAGGAAGGAAGAGGAAGGGGTAAAGCAGATGGAGAGAAGGAGAAAGGGAGAGATGAAGGAATTAGAAGAAAGGATGAGGAGAATAGAGTTAGAGGGGGAAAAAAGGAAAAGGGAAGAGAGGAAGAGAAATATAATCGTAAAAGGAGTGAAAGCAAAGGAGAAAGAGATAGAGGGGTTAAGAAAAGAGATAGAAGAGATAGTGGGGGCGACGGGGGCGACAGCGAGAGTGGAAGGGATAAGGAGTATAGGGAAGAAAGATAAGGAGAGAAGGGAAATGGTATGGGTAAGATTAGCGAGTGTAGGGGAGAAAATTGAAGTGATGAAAGGAAAAGCGAAGCTGAGGGAAAGAAGGGAGTGGATAGTGGATGATCTGACAGAAAAGGAGAGAAGCATAGAGTGGTGGATAAGGAAGGAAGCGGAAAGGATAAGGAGGGAAGGTAGGAAAGTAAGAGCAGGATATATGAAAATATGGATTGAGAAGAAATTATGGGTATGGGATGAGATTAAGGATGAGTTGAGGGAATGGCACGGAAAAGAAGTAAGAGAATGGAAGGGGGGATGGAGAAGGGTAGAGGGGTGGAAAAAGAGAAAGAGGATTTTTAGTAGGGTGGTAGACGGAGGGAGAGGGAGAGGGGGAAATAGAAAGAAATATAGAAAATGAGAAGCATAGAAAAAAGAGGAGGAATAAGAAAAAAGAAGATGGCAAAAAGTATAAGATAGGCTTTTGGAATGTGGCAGGCATGGAAAACAAAGAAAAGGATTTCAGGGAGAGACTAAAAGAATGGGATGTGATGTTCCTGAGTGAGACTTGGTTACAGAAGAAGGGATGGGAAAGAGTTCGAAAATGGCTGCCAAAAGGATACGTGTGGGAAGTGCAAGAGGCGGCAAGGAAGAATAAGAAAGGGAGGGCAATGGGAGGAATGATTGTGGGGATAAGGAAAGGGATAGGGAGAGAAAAGGATGAGAAGGAAAGAAAAGAGGAGGGATTACAAGCAGTAAAAGTAAATTTAGGGGGAGAGTGGTGGAGGCTAATAGGAGTGTATGTAAATAGAGATTTGGAGGTAAAAATGGGAAAGCTGAGAGAGTGGATGGAGGCTAGAGAGGAAGGGGTGAGGGTGTTAATAGGGGGGGGGATTTCAATGCTAGGACGGGGAGAGAAGGGGGAAGAATAGGTGAGGATAAAGAGGGAGGTGTAGAACAGGGAAAGAGGAGCTCGAAGGATGAAAAGGTGAATAGAGAGGGAAAGAAGCTATGTGGTTATATAGGAGAATTGGGATGGTCAATATTGAATGGAAGCGTAAAGGGGGATGAGGAGGGGGAATGGACGTATACATGAGGGAAGAGAGGGACCGTAATAGATTATGTGATCGGAAATGAGGAGATAAAAAGGAAGTTGGAAAAGATGAAGGTGGAGGATTGGGTAGACTCCGATCAGCCGATAACGGTATGGGTGGAGGAAGGAGGCCGGAGGGAAGAGAGGACCGGGAAAAGGAAAAGGAAAGGAAGAAGGAGGGTTTGGAGAAGGGAAAAAAGTAATTTGAGGAATACCTTGGGAAGAGGGATAGTGATGGTGAGGGAGTAGGGGAGGTTTGGAGGAAAATGAAGAGAAAAGTAGAAGTGGCATTAGAGAAAGTAGAGAAGGAAGAAAAAAGGAACGGAGAGGATGGTGGGATGAGAAATGTAGGGATAGGAAAAGAGAGGTTATGGAGGAATTAAAATGGTGGAGAAGGAGAGGAGGAAAAGGGAAAAAATATAAAGAAATGAGGAAGAGGTACAGGGAACATTGTGAGAAGAAGAAGAAAAAGGAGAGGAAAAGATGGGAGAGGAAAATAAAAGGAATAAGATCCGAAAAGGACGTGTGGAAAGTAGTGAATAAAGGAAGGAGGAAGAGAAAGAGAGTCAGGAAAGGGATTGAAATGGGGGAGTGGGATAAACACTTTAGAGGGGTGCTAGGGGAAGTGGAGTGGAGGATAAGAGGGGAGGTAATGGGGAGAGGGGTAGAGGAGGAAGAAGAGATTAGTAGAGAGGAAATTGGTAGAGCGATAAGGAGATTGAAGGACAGAAAAGCGGCAGGAGGGGATGGGATTACGAATGAAGTATGGAAATATGGGGGAAAAGAAATAAGGGAATTGCTGTGGGAGATATGTAATAGAGTGTGGAAGGGAGAGGGATGGCCGGAAGATTGGAGAGAAGGGATAGTGGTACCGATAGTGAAAAAGGGGGAGGGGGAAAAGGTAGAAGACTATAGGGGGGTTACGCTTACGCAAACGGCGTATAAAGTGTACGCGGCGGTTTTGGCGGAGAGATTGAGGAAAGAAGTGGAAAATAAAAGGATATTACCACCGAGTCAAACGGGGTTTAAGAAAGGGGTAGAAACGATAGACCACATATACGTGTTAAATTATTTAATAAATAAGAAAATAACGGAAACAAAAGGCAAATAGTAGTTATGTTTGTGGATATGAAAGCAGCGTTTGACTCGGTGGATAGGGAGATACTAGTACAGACAATGAGAAGGAAGGGAGTGAGAGAGAGTCTGGTGGTGAGGTGTGAGGAAGTTTTGGAGGAGACAATAAGTAGAGTAAAGGTGGGGGAAAGGGAGGGGGGAAACTTTTGGACACGTAGAGGAGTGAGACAGGGATGTCCGTTGAGCCCATGCATGTTTACACTACTGCTAGCGGATTTGGATGAGGAAAAGGGGGTTGGGGGGAGTAAAGGTGAAGGAAAGAAAAATTTATTCCCTGGCGTATGCGGATGATGTGGAGGTGGTGGCAGAGGATGAAGCAAAGATGAAAGGGTTAATAAAAACATTAGAAGGATATGTAGAACAGAAAAGATTAGAAGTAAACGTGGAGAAGTCAAAAGTGATGAAGTGTGGAAGAGGGGGTGGGAGACAGAAAAAAATAATATGAAAATGGAAAGGAAATGAAATAGAGAAAATGAAAAGGTATAAATATCTGGGCTACATAATGATGGCAAATGGGGGACAAAAAGAACATATAGAGGAGAGAGTCAAAAAAGGAGCGGTGGTGATGAGAGAAGTATAGGGAATAGGAAAGAGAAAATTCGGAAAGGACTGGGCTAGAAGGATGTGGTTATTTGATAGGTTGGTATGGACGGTGGTTAGCTATGGGGCAGAAATTTGGGGGTGGAAAGAAAGGGAAAGGGTAGAGAGGATACAGGACAGGTATTTGAAATGGGTAATAAGGATGGGAAGGTACACACCGGGGTACATGGTAAGGAAGGAGATGCAGAGGGAAAAATTAAGGGGAAGGGCAGGAATGAGGACATGGAGTTATAAAAAGAAACTGGGAGAAGGAGGAGGGGGGTTGACAAGGTTGTGTTGGAAGGAGATAAGAGGTAGAGCGAAGGAAGGAAAGGTGATGGGAAAATGGGAGGAAGAAAGAAGAGGCTTCTATGACAAAAAGGGCTAAAATATCAAGGAGATAGAAAAGTTAAGAGAAGAGGGAGGGTTAAGGGGGGAAGAGGTGGTAGCAAGAGAGAGGAGGCGGCAGGAAGAGGAAAGGTGGAAAAAAATTAGGAGCTCGAGGTTCAACAGATGGTATAACAGAGTGAAGGGAAAGGGAGTGCCGGAGTACTTGAAGAGGGATTGGAAAGAGGAAAGATGGAAAAGAATTGCGAGGTTTAGGTTAGGAGACGGTATGAGAGAAGGTAGATACTGGGAAGAGAAAGAGAAAAGAAAGTGTAGGATATGTGGACGAGGATAGGAAACGTGGGAACATATATGGGAGGAATGCACGGATTGGGGGACGGAAAAGGGATGGCAGGAGATGGTAGGAGAGGTTTTAGGTGAAAGGGGGGAGGGAGAGGTTTGGATGAAAAAACTAGAGGAGATGAGGGAGGGAGGAGGGTGACTGGGTATGAATGAGAGTGTGGAAGGAAGAGAGGAAAGTGTGGAAGAAAGTGGCGGAAACGGAGGTCCAAAGAATGAGTGTGGAGGTATGAATGGATGAGTGATTTTTCTCTCTCTCTCGTGCGTTGTAAAGGATGCAAGGAATAAAAAAGGTTGAAACTATGTAAGCGGAGCGGAAGTCCGCAATGTACTCCGCAAGGAATAAAGTACCTTACTACTAGTACTACTTATAATTACTGATTACATTTATTATATATATATATATATGATTACATTAATTATATATTATAAATGTAAAGTTTAATGTCAATCTTGCTATTGCTTTTAATATATAATAAACTAATGTAATCAATTAATTATGTATAATTTTTAATATTTCATTACTATATTTTGTGTTTTATAAATGTTGAAGCATAATCTAAAATTATCCATCCTCTCAAATCTTAAAATAACTGCTGTAACGAGACGCTTCGATCGTTCGTACAAAAACATTGCTGACTTTGACTACGTTTCGTTTCACGCATAATGTGCATGGCATAATCACGTTATCCGTGTAATTCCTCAAATATTAAATAAGAACGAAATGATATATGTACATATAACATGCGCAGCATGAGTGAAATGGACCGTAATCTTTGTTATTCGTTTTCACGTTCGAAGATCCGCTGTAACGATTAAACACCACCTCTCTCTCTCTCTCTCTCTCTCTCTCTCTCTCTCCTGCTCACCGATTCGAGGAAACTATTGTTCGATTCCGAGAAAGAGGGATTCCGCGACAGGAAATCGGAGCGCTCCCAAAACTGAAGGTAACAGATTAGCACAAACCTTCGTTACAATTACGTTCGCAGACTTTGCATAGAAAAAGAGAGTTGTGATCTGTCGAGTGGAACAAAGGTGTTTGAAGTAATTTCTATTCAATTAAAGAAGATCTCCTACGATCTGTGAGATCATCATATAAACTATCTTCCTCTCGGAGTGAGCCTTCCACGGGGCTGACTTAACGTTATACATATGTATATTGTACAATCTCACTATACTGTATCATAGATGGCGCTTAGCGCTAGATTCGTGCGTGCGTTAGTCTACATAAGGTTGGCTTGATCGATCGTGATCTAGTGAAAAGGGTTAAGTTGGCAACAGTGAGAAGGAGGAGTGGAAGCGGGATTCTACCGCCAGAACTGAGAGTCAAGTTTTGTAAAAGCGAACGTAGCCAGACACTGTATCCCAAGAATATATATATATGTGTTCCGTCAGAGAGTCGTCGTTTATATCTGATCACCCGAACCGACGATACACGCAAGAACGTCCATTTAGGCACGCACATTGGTCCTTCGAGCCGGATGAGGCGAACACTTAAAGTGCCGAAACCAAAAACACGCCATTGCGGACAGACACTGCCGGAACGCCATTACGGAGGATCTAAAGGTAACTCATTGCCGTTCGCTCAGGGAGACGAGGACAGCCCCCCTCGCACAATACGCGAGGCATAACCGGCCTGCAGTTAAGAAATTCAGGCAGTCTCGCACGTCGCTGTCTCGATCTCAAAATCTCAGAGCAAGCATCTCTCTCTCTCCCTCGACGAGGAAAGCCATTAGGAAGATCGTCGTGCGGCATCTCTCTCGCACGACGTAAGGCACGACGGGCCACTGAGGATCGTAGTGCGCATTCTCTCTCGCACGACGCGAGACACGGCAACCCACCAGAGAATCGTCGCGCGACTTCTCTCACACACCACGAGGCACGGCGGCGTCTGGTTAAGGATTGTCGTGCGCCCTCTCTCTCTCTCGCACGACGCGAGGCACGGCGGCGTCTGTTAAGGATTGTCGTGCGCCCTCTCTCTCTCTTGCACGACGCTGGCGCGGCGGCGTCTGTTAAGGATTGTCGTGCGCCCTCTCTCTCTCTCGCACGACGCGAGGCACGACGGCGTCTGTTAAGGATTGGCGTGCGCCCTCTCTCTCTCTCGCACGACGCGAGGCACGGCGGCGTCGGTTAAGGATTGTCGTGCGCCCTCTCTCTCGCACGACGCGAGCTCACCGTTAGCAACACGAGGAGCATTATTGTTCTGGACGAAGAGCACACGCAGTCTTTCTCCCTCTCTCTCTCTCTCTCTCTCGCGTCATGAGAGACATCGTCGGATCTCGTCTACGATCAACCTTTTCCAATTGGCACGAGACGTGATATTTTACCGACAACGAGGCTACGCAGCGCTAAGCAGTAATCAACATAGTATCTACAAGTTGACTGAGGCAGAATTTCAACGGCTATCGGCGGATGTTCCATTGCCATCTTGAGTAGGACAAGAAATTATACAGCGTAGGCGTATCGAAAATCTATTGTATAAAGATAAGTAGAAATTAGGTTAAGCAAATAAGTCGAGTCATTTGAATAATATTCTACGTTTTGTAAAATGGAGAACGTCGCGCAATTAGTCAAACAGAGAGGCCGAGTCAAGGCCAAACTCACTATTTTCAATAATTTCCTTTTGAGAGCTGAGGAGGAACCTGAAAACCTTGCAGAACTTCCCAGTAGATTAGAAAAGGCTGAACAATTATGGACAGAATTTGACTTAATACAAAATAAAATCGATGACATTGAAGACTCAGCAGAGCAACAACTAGAAAGAGTTAACTTTGAAGATACATTTCACGCAATAATTACTAAGGCTCGTAGAGCATGTATAACAGGTCAACCACTCAACTCTCAAAATGCAACCTTAAATGCACAACCTGTATTTCAACAAGGGCAAGTTGTAGTACGACCGAATGTGAAATTGCCAAACATTGATCTGCCAAAATTTGAGGGAAATTATGAACGATGGATACCTTTTCGAGATTTGTTTGAGTCATTGATTGCATCTAATAATAATTTACCTGATGTACAAAAATTACATTATTTACGCTCCGCGTTATCAGGGGAGGCGGTCAAGGTAATTAGTTCATTAGAAATTACTAATGATAACTATATAGTAGCATGGAACCTATTAAAAAAAAGGTATGAAAATAAAAGATTAACCGTGCAATACCTTATTCAACTGCTGATTGACTTGCCAGCTATTCCCAGAGAATCATATACAGAACTCAGACAATTGGTAGACAATGTTTCGCAATACACACAATCTTTGTTAAAACTCGGCCAACCAATAGAAACCTGGAGTACTATAATTATTCATATTGTTTTACCTAAGCTCGACAAAGGTTCGCGGAGAGAATGGGAATCAAAGCGAGGGGAAATAGAAGAGTTTCCTACTTTAGCGGAATTTATAGATTTTATTATTAATCGCAGTGCGTTTTTAGAAGCAGTGAACAGAGCAAACCAGAATTCACAGAGCGTTGCTGGAAGTCAAGCTCGAAACAATGGGAAGCTGAACACAGGCCATCAAAGAAATGTAACTCAAGCTTATGTCGCGGCAAATAGTCCATGTGTAACATGCTCTGGCGATCATAAATTGCACGAGTGCAAACGCTTTCTGGAAATGTCAATATCAGATAGGACTGCAGAAGTAAAAGGTAAACGTTTGTGCATAAAATGTCTGAAGGCCTTTCACGGACGAAATTGTAAGGCGTTAAATTGCAAAATTTGTAAAGGTTATCATAATACGCTATTACATAGAACCGATTCCGCTAGTAGTGAGAAATCAAATAAAGTACAGAATCAGGATTCTGTGAACAACAAACAGTCGCCTCAGCAACCCATTGCTTCGAACAGTGACAATACAAATACAGTACTCAATCACTGCGGTATAAAAGGAGACCCGCAAGTACTCCTAGCAACTGCCATTATTTATATTTATGATCGCAACGAAATTGCACACGAATGTCACGCGTTACTTGACAGTGGATCGCAATCCAACTTTATTACAAAAAATTTAAGTAAACGATTAAATTTAAAACAAGAGTCTATTAATACCACGATTATGGGCATAAATCATGCTCCTGTGAGCGCACTTCAAAAGACTCGCACAATAATTAAATCTAGAATTACTTCTTTTGAGCCAGAGATTCCTTTTTTAATAATTGAAAAAATAACAGAACGTTTGCCAATAAATGCAATAGATAAAAATAATCTAGTAGTACCAGCTAAGTTACAGCTGGCAGATCCCAATTACTTTATACCAGGTAACATTGATGTGTTGTTGGGAGCCTCCATCTTCTGGGATATCATGGGCACCAAGAGGATCCGACATAACAAGCATGGGCCTGTACTCCAAGAAACATTGTTAGGATGGATTATCTCAGGCACTTTATTAAATCAGAAAAAACAGTACAACACTTATTGCGGAATGTCCACTAACGCGCTTCTTAACAAGCAATTGGAGAACTTCTGGAAGGTCGAGGAAATAGAGCAACCGAGGCATCGTTCAGAGGAAGAGACACTATGTGAAAATCAATTTCAAGCGACATACAAAAGAGATCACGAGGGCCGCTTCGTAATACAGTTGCCGTTAAAAGAAAAAATTGAAGAGTTAGGAGACTCATTTCAAATAGCAGAAAAACGATTAAAAGCGTTAGAACGCAAATTAGAAAAACAACCAGAGTTGAAGACACAGTATCACGAGTTCCTGAAGGAATATTGCACATTGGGTCATATGAGTGAAATTCAATTAAAAAACGAACAGAATGATACAGCATACTACATCCCTCATCATGCTGTAGTAAAGGAGGACAGAGGAACGTCAAAATTAAGAGTTGTATTTGACGCGTCGTGCAAAACGACCACTGGAAGGTCACTCAATGATTTACTCATGGTTGGACCCATCATTCAAGAAAGTCTCTTTGAAATTGTCTTGCGGTTGAGGCAGTATAAATATGCAATGGCAGGAGACATAATTAAAATGTACCGTCAAATCAAGGTGAGAGCAGAAGATCTCAAGCTACAAAGGATATTATGGCGGTGGAATAAAGAAGAGCCCATTCGAGTATTTGAACTTAATACCGTGACATATGGAATGTCGTGCTCGCCATTTCTAGCAATTAGATGCTTGAAAGAAATAGCTCAACAGAATAACGACGAATACCGTCAAGCAAGCGAAATTATACGACGCGACTTCTACGTCGATGATTTATTGACAGGAGCAGACGTCGCAGAAGAGCTCATACAGCGCAAAAATGAAGTCGGTCAAATACTTTCGTCCGCTAAATTTGAATTAGGAAAATGGGTCTCAAACGTGCCTCAAATCTGTGAAGGAAATAAAAGAGAAGAAACAGTTCAATTAAGTGAATATACAAAAATTCTAGGACTCTGGTGGAACATAATGGAAGACCAGCTACAATACAAGGTAAAGTTACCAGACAAGAAAAATAAAATCACGAAACGCAATATTCTAGCCAGTGTAGCACAGATCTACGATCCGCTCGGATTGCTAGGACCCATAGTGGTCGAAGCGAAAATGATACTTCAGCAATTATGGAAATTAAAGACAAACTGGGACGAAGACATCATCACTGAAATTAAAGATCGATGGATCCAATGGGAATCAAACATAGATAGTGTCAAACAGTTACAAATCCCGAGAAGATTTCTGGGTGATGCACCTGAAAGGATAGAGATACATGGATTTTGCGACGCGTCGGAACAAGCATACGGCGCCTGTTTATACGTCCGAACCATCACGTCACGTAAACAGTATACGGTAAGACTAGTATGTGCCAAGTCTCGAGTGGCCCCTATAAAAACACTGTCACTTCCCAAATTGGAACTGTGTGGAGCCGTGTTATTGGCTAAATTGGGTAAAATTGTATCGCAAGCGCTGACGATTCAAGTTCATAAAATCTACTACTGGTGCGATTCAACAATAGTATTATCATGGATTGCAGGAGATCCGAGCCGTTGGAAAAGTTTCGTAGCTAATAGAGTAGCCACTATACATTATGAATCCGAGAACATAGAGTGGCATCATGTTAAGTCACAAGAAAACCCAGCGGATGTGTTATCGAGAGGAATAAACCCCAGTAAATTAAAAACTCATAAAATTTGATGGGAAGGTCCTCAATTCTTACATGAGAACACAACTCCGGTACCGTTCAGCATCAAGAATACTAATGAAAACGTGCCAGAACAACGGACGACATGCTTAATGATACACGAAGAAGATAACGAATTTCATTCAAACTTAATAAAAAAATTTTCGTCATTATCGCGATTAACTCATGTGATTGCATATTGTTTACGTTTCAAGAATAATAGCTTAAAGCATGTCGATCGAAAAACGAAATCTCTGACTGTTCAGGAAGTAGAGCAAGCTTTAAAAATTCTCATTAAGGGTTGCCAAGCAAACAGTTTTCCTCAAGAACTACACAATTTAAAAAATAAAGTGGGATTGCACTCCAAAAGTAAGTTAATAAGTTTGCATCCATTTTTAGATGAAGAGGGCATCATTCGTGTGGGGGGAAGGTTGCGTAACTCGTCTTTAGAATATTCACAAAAATTTCCAATGATCTTACCGAATAAACATCAATTCACTAAATTAGTTATTCGGGATATCCATCATAAAAATCTACATGCCGGACCGCAAGCAATGTTAAATATAATGCGTAATAATTATTGGCCGATTGCAGGAAAGAATGCGATTCGCAGCGTGTTAAGACACTGTATAACATGCTTTCGCACGAAACCTATAAGCACAAAACAGTTAATGGGTGACTTACCGGCTGTAAGAGTGACGCAAGCGCGAGCTTTCGTACATACAGGACTGGATTATGCGGGTCCGTTCTCTATCAAAATATCACGCAATAAGACAAGTAAATGCTATTTGTGCATTTTTATCTGTTTAGTAACTAAAGCAGTACACCTAGAGTTAGTGTCGGACTTGAACGCAACGTCATTTCTTAACGTATTGAAACGATTTATTGCTCGCAGAGGTAAATGTGCGACCTTGTATTCTGATAACGGAACCACTTTCGTGAGTGCGAACAATCAACTCTCAGATCTTAAGCAATATTTAACAAAACAAGAAACTCAGAATCAGATTAAAGAATATTGTACGGAGCAATTTATTGATTGGAAATTTATACCTCCATATTCTCCCCATATGGGAGGAATATGGGAAGCTGCGGTCAAGTCGGCAAAAACTCATTTGCGAAAAATTGTAGGAACTACTGCGTTAAGCTTTGAGGAGTTATATACGGTATTTACACAAATCGAAGCAGTTTTAAACTCGCGACCACTCACACAATTATCCAACGACCCAACTGATTTACAACCATTAACTCCTGGACATTTTATCATAGGAGAAGCTATAAACGCAATTCCAGAACGAGATCTTAAGGAACTACCTATCAATCGATTAACACGTTATCAGTTTCTTGAAAAAATAAGACAGCATTTTTGGACCAGGTGGTCAAAGGAATATGTAACACAATTGCAACAAAGACACAAATGGAAAGACATACAATTCAAGAACATAAGTCCAGGAGTTATGGTTCTTATAAAAAACGAGAATACCTCGCCGATGGTATGGCCACTAGGGCGTGTTGTAGAAACGCATCCCGGAGCAGACGGGATTGTTCGAGTAGTTACTATACGAACTAGTCATGGATTATGTAAACGAGCAATAACAAAGATTTGTGTGCTACCCATCGACAACAACGACGTAATATCCGATTAAGATGTATTAAGTATTACTTCTTTTTTATATATTCTATTGTATTACTCATAATTTTATCATAAATTTATTCATATTGTTTTGTATTAGTCATAGTTAATTGTTTAACTACACGCCCATGTTCATTGATAAGTTTTCTGGCGTTAAGCTACAATCACATTGTAAGAAGTTAGGTATTATCTTTGTTTTCATTTATTGTAAGCTTGAAGCTTCCAAGGGGGGCAGGATGTACAGTCTCACTATACTGTATCATAGATGGCGCTTAGCGCTAGATTCGTGCGTGCGTTAGTCTATATAAGGTTGGCTTGATCGATCGTGATCTAGTGAAAAGGGTTAAGTTGGCAACAGTGAGAAGGAGGAGTGGAAGCGGGATTCTACCGCCAGGGGGTCTATCATGTAACATTTTCCCTAGGGCGGAAACGTGAAAAGTGAAAAGTTTCACGTGAACTGCACGATCATGTACGATTCCACGGAATCATGTAACTCACTCATGAGCGGAAATATGAACTTTTTCACGTGAACTTTTTCGCCATCACCCGTGATGGCGAAAAGGTGAAAATTTAGGGAATTAATAAATTGTATGTATTTTGAAATAAGAATGAAAGTGTGGTAACAGTGTGGTAACAGTGTGGTAACAGTTTGAAGAGATATTATTGAAGAGATTAACCTTTTTGGTATTGCATTGCGTTGATAGGATAAAGTAATACATACATAAATAAAAATAATGCTTTTGTGATGTAATTAGGTTTGATATTTATATTTGACAAATTGATATTTTGATAATTATATAGAATGAGGTTTCATCAAATGCAAATTTAGATAAAAATATACTTTAAACGCGTGTTGATACTCAATGATATAAGAAAGGTGCGTCTTGTGAAATAGAATATTAATCAATCATGTAAGTGTTTATAACTTATAAATTTGGAAAATACATGTGTGAGCAGAGAATTCAGTTTTGATCAAGGTCCATATTCTAAATTATTCAATATTTTTTAATTAAACAAAGTTAAATTTAATGACTAATGAAATTAATTTACTTTAAAATTTGCACACATAAAAAACTAATTAAAATTAATTTTGAAAAACAATGTTTGAATTAAATTACAATGTAATTTTGAGTATTAGATTACTACATAATAAAATAGTTGTTACAATATACGGATCATTAAAAATAAATGTAATATATATTATATTTGTAAATTAAGTTTATGCAATATAAGAAATATTGCTATTTATTTATGAATATTTTTTTTACAATTTTTTTTATATAACAAAATTTTTACAGTAAAAGTTATACTGTAAAAGCAGATAGAAACCTTTTTCACGATCGCTTGATAGTTGCAATGACAGAGCCTCTAATGGTGAATTTCGGAATGCAAAATAAATTTCCGCGCATTATTAGGCCTGTTTGTGTTGCTGCCCTTTTTGAATTAATTTCTTTGTCATCTTTCTCTTTCTTATGATCGAATATATATTTAGGTTTGTTCAAGTTGCTTGAAATCCCCAAAAATTTTTGCACTCGAGATGAGATAAATATATATTCGATCGTAAGAAAGAGAGAGACAACAAAGAAATTAATTCAAAAAGGGCAGCAACACGAACAGGCTTTTTATCTCATCTCGAGTGCAAAAATTTTTGGGGATTTCACGCAACTCGAACAAACCTATTCATACATAATCGCTGTGCGTGAAAAGATTCACGTGAACTCTCTATGAGTGAAAAATGAAAAATGAAAAGTGAAAAGTGAAACGTGAAAAGTGAAAAGTGAAACGTGAAAAGTTCCACATGAAATTACATGATTGACCCCCAGAACTGAGAGTCAAGTTTTGTAAAAGCGAACGTAACCAGACACTGTATCCCAAGAAAATATATATATATGTGTTCCGTCAGAGAGTCGTCGTTTATATCTGATCACCCGAACCGACGATACACGCAAGAACGTCCATTTAGGCACGTACATATATATATGTACACCCCACACACACATGCGCGCGCGCATATAAATGTGTGAATATATTCATGTATATTTGTTTTGAAGAAACATGGTACAATCACTTCAAACGTCTCTGGACTGAAAAATACTGGACTTACAAGGAAACACAGGGAAGTGTCCGCCTCAGATTAAAACGAGTTTTTAATATGTTGTAGTACAGATAAAAATAAGGGACACGTATTTTTTTATACGTGCCCATACGCACTTTAAGGGGGTGAAACACCCCTTTGAAGAAAATCGGTTTTTTTCTTTCGAAGTGTATGCCGTCGAAACTATAAGAGATAGAAAAAAATGTTTTAAATGAAAGTTGAATGGCTCGAAGAGTAATTTATGACAGCGGAAAAAAAATTAAAAAAAAAATTTTTTTTAATACTTTCCCCCACCACTTATCTATTTTTTTTCAAAATTTTTATTTTTTTTATAAGCAAAATAAAGCTTATTTTATTACGAATTCAACGGTATATGATAAAGTTACGATACAACATTCCCATTTTTCAAAAATAATTAAAAGTCTCTCGATACGCACGGTACGCGCACCCGTCCGCGCGTTCGTGCGCTACAAAAGTGACTCCCTTCGATTTCGACGTGCCTTTAATATGTTGTACAGATTAAAATAAGGGACACGTATTTTTTACACGTGTCCTAATACACTTTTAAGGGTGAAACACTCCTTTGAAGAAAATCGGGTTTTTTCTTTCGAAGCGTGTATCGTCGAAACTATAAGAGATAATAAAAAAAAAACTCCCGACTGCTGCCAAAAGTTGGTTTAATAACAAGAATTAAAAAGTTTAAGATTAAAAATTAATTAATAACAAAAAAAATTAAAAATTTTAAAAACAATTTAAAAAATTATAAAGTTAATTAAAATTAAATAAAAATTAAAAAATTAAAAAGTTAATTACAAAAATTACAAAAATAAGAAAAAACCAACAAATTAATAAAAATTAACTAAATTAACAAATTTAGTAAAAAATTAGAAATAAAAAACAAATTAACATAAAAACAGAAAATCAACAAAACTAAAAAATAATAATAAAAAGATTGCTTTAAAAAGTTTGAAATAAAAATTAATTAAACAATTAAAATAACAACAAAAAATAAAACTACGGATATTAAAAAATAGTTTTAAAAGTTTGAAATAAAAATTAATTAAAGCAAATACTAATACTTGACATTTTAAATATGTCTGTTAAGTTAGCACCCCCACCACAAAAAACCGAAACGCCACCTATGCCAAAATTAAGTGCTTTTTATGTGCTAATTATGTACCCAATTTGAAATTTTTGTGCTCGAGCGGTTTAGCAGGAAAATGAGATTGAAGGTGAGGGTGCCAGCTTAACGTTAAGCCAGCACCCACTCATATAAATAATTAATAAAATAAAAAAATAAATACACTAGAATCAAGTGCTTTTTATGTGCTTTTCAACGATATATAAATAAATGTTCGTACTCAATCTCTTCGACTAGAAAATCGTTCAGAAAGTACAAATACACACTAACGGAACAAGAGTAAAGTACCAGAAAAAAAACAATTCTGAAATCGATTATAGGCTTAAAATATTCTCCTATTTATGTGCTTTTAAAATATGCAAGATAAGATTTTTGTGCTCAACCCCTTGATCGAAAAACCGACCCTGAAGTGAGCACTCCACCGTTCACCTACAAGAGTAAAGAGTTGAGCACAACAATCTTGTCTTGCATATTGCGAAAGCACATAAATAGGAGAATATTTTAAGCCTACAACCAATTTCAGAATTGCTTTCTTTCTGGTAGTTTACTCTCGTAGGTGAACGGTGGGGTGCTCACTTCAGGGTCGGTTTTTCGATGAAGGGGTTGAGCACAAAAATCCTGTCTTGCATATTTCGAAAGCACATAAATAGGAGAATATTTTAAGCCTACAGTCAATTTCAGAATTGCTTTCTTTCTGGTAGTTTACTCTTGTAGGTAAACGGTGGGGTGCTCACTTCAGGGTCGGTTTTTCAATGAAGGGGTTGAGCACAAAAATCTTGTCTTGCATATTGCAAAAGCACATAAATAGAAGAATATTTTAAGCCTACAACCAATTTCAGAATTGCTTTCTTTCTGGTAGTTTACTCTTGTAGGTGAACGGTGGGGTGCTCACTTCAGGGTCGGTTTTTCGATGAAGGGGTTGAGCACAAAAATTCTGTCTTACATATTTCGAAAGCACATAAATAGGAGAATATTTTAAGCCTACAATCAATTTCAGAATTGCTTTCTTTCTGGTAGTTTACTCTTGTAGCTGAACAGTGGGGTGCTCACTTCAGGGTCGGTTTTTCGATCAAGGGGTTGAACACAAAAATCCTGTCTTGCATATTTCGAAAGCACATAAATAGGAGAATATTTTAAGCCTACAGTCAATTTCAGAATTGCTTTCTTTCTGGTAGTTTACTCTTGTAGCTGAACGGTGGGGTGCTCACTTCAGGGTCGGTTTTTCGATCAAGGGGTTGAGCACAAAAATCTTATCTTGCATATTTTAAAAGCACATAAATAGGAGAATATTTTAAGCCTATAATCGATTTCAGAATTGTTTTTTTTCTGGTACTTTACTCTTGTTCCATTAGTGTGTATTTGTACTTTCTGAACGATTTTCTGGTCGAAGAGATTGAGTACGAACATTTATTTATATATCGTTGAAAAGCACATAAAAAGCACTTAATTCTAGTGTATTTATTTTTTTATTTTATTAATTATTTATATGAGTGGGTGCTGGCTTAACGTTAAGCTGGCACCCCCACCTTCAATCTCATTTTCCTGCTAAACCGCTCGAGCACAAAAATTTCAAATTGGGTACATAATTAGCACATAAAAAGCACTTAATTTTGGCATAGGTGGCGTTTCGGTTTTTTGTGGTGAGGGTGCTAACTTAACAGACATATTTTAAATGCTAATTATATTTTAGCACATTATTGTACCAATTAAAAATTAAAATTGAAATTTACACTTTGTTTAATAAAATACTTTTTTTTCCAATAATAAATTGTACTTAACCAGCAGTCGGGAGATGTCACGCTGAATGTTATAACTATTCAGGATATAATGTAATGTTACATTTATTTATTAGCGTGGCGTCTCCCGACTGCTGGTTAAGTACAATTTATTATTGAAAAAAAAAGTATTTTATTAAACAAAGTGTAAATTTCAATTTTAATTTTTAATTGGTACAATAATGTGCTAAAATATAATTAGCATTTAAAATGTCAAGTATTAGTATTTGCTTTAATTAACTTTTATTTCAAACTTTTAAAACTATTTTTTAATATCCGTAATTTTATTTTTTGTTGTTATTTTAATTGTTTAATTAATTTTTATTTCAAACTTTTTAAAGCAATCTTTTTATTATTATTTTTTAGTTTTGTTGATTTTCTGTTTTTATGTTAATTTGTTTTTTATTTCTAATTTTTTACTAAATTTGTTAATTTAGTTAATTTTTATTAATTTGTTGGTTTTTTCTTATTTTTGTAATTTTTGTAATTAACTTTTTAATTTTTTAATTTTTATTTAATTTTAATTAACTTTATAATTTTTTAAATTGTTTTTAAAATTTTTAATTTTTTTTGTTATTAATTAATTTTTAATCTTAAACTTTTTGATTCTTGTTATTAAACCAACTTTTGGCAGCAGTCGGGAGTTTTTTTTTTTATTATCTCTTATAGTTTCGACGATACACGCTTCGAAAGAAAAAACCCGATTTTCTTCAAAGGAGTGTTTCACCCTTAAAAGTGTATTAGGACACGTGTAAAAAATACGTGTCCCTTATTATAATCTGTACAACATATTAAAGGCACGTCAAAATCGAAGGGAGTCACTTTTGTAGCGTACGAACGCGCGGACGGGTGCGCGTACCGTGCGTATCGAGAGACTTTTAATTATTTTTGGAAAATGGGAATGTTGTATCGTAACTTTATCATATATCGTTGAATTCGTAATAAAATAAGCTTTATTTTGCTTATAAAAAAAATAAAAATTTTGAAATAAAATAGGTAAGTGGTGGGGGAAAGTATTAAAAAAAATTTAAAAAAAAATTTTTTTCCGCTGTCATAAATTACTCTTCGAACCATTCAACTTTTCTTTTAAAACATTTTTTTCTATCTCTTATAGTTTCGACGGCATACACTTCGAAAGAAAAAAACCGATTTTCTTCAAAGGGGTGTTTCACCCCCTTAAAGTGCGTATGGGCACGTATAAAAAAATACGTGTCCCTTATTTTTATCTGTACTACAACATATTAAAAACTCGTTTTAATCTGAGGCGGACACTTCCCTGTTTCCTTGTTAGAAGAGAGTTGTGCCCATTGAGACTTTTGTTCGGGACGTCAAGAACAACAACATATTTCAATTGCAGTCAATTTAACCAAGGGCCATTTTCCATAAGGATTGTGTGTGATCCTTTTACGATCTTTGAATGTTTATAAAAATTGTTATAATTAAAAATTAAAAAAATGGCTCGTCGAATCTTAGAAAATTGCATTTTGCAAAAATTAAAATTGTTTTATTAAAAAAATTGAAAATTGTTAAAGTTATCGTGCAAATACTTAAAGAGATGGACTCGAAAGCAGCATTAGTAAAAGTCAATTTAAATAAGTAAAAATAGATTATAAAAATTATTTTTTTATTTTTTAATAATCAATGAAACACGTGCTTATAAATATCAAATTTATTTATTATCCTTTTGTAAATATTATCAAATTTATTATCATTTACGAAAAAAATTATCAAAAATCAATCATTTTTTCAGCGTCAAGAAGGTATATTACCTATTAACTAATGATACAATAAGCGCACTTAAAAGCAAAATAACTTATAAAAATCTGTAGAGTAATAAAAAAATTGTCATTGATTAATCCCCCGCTCTAGTACTTTTTCGAGGTTCCATTTTCCGAAGATCCAACTGTCATGGGATAGCACTTTAATGATTGATATATTAAAGATACGGTCAAGGTGAGGCTATAAATGCTTTAAAGCATTCTTTGATTAACAAATTTGTAAAATTTTTTGTTATCACTGGATAATTAAATGTTTCAAAGCATTTGTAGCATCAAATTGATCATATCTTAAAATGCCATGTAATATGTTAAGGCAAGCGACGTAATCTCAGAAATCAGTATTACTGATGAAATCTGCTGATGATATTGCTCAGAAAGATTAGAGATGCTAATTCAGAGCCTTTCAGCGAACGTACACTCAGCGAAAGTGATAGATGCAGCACTCGCTTTATTTTTCGGCCTGCCTCAAGCGGTTGAATCGCCGAAGCGACTATCTGTTGTCTTCATCTCTTTTGCGCAGTTTGCAAAGGCTGGAGATTGTAAAAAGTTATCATTCGATCTTTATATTCGCTGCAGACCGACACGACATAAATTTAGCGAACGTTATATTTAAATCCGTACGTTTAATGAACATTATACTTATATCCTTAATGTATAGTAAACTTTTTAATGTTTAAAATATTATTTAAATGATATAATTGCGTGTGCATAACACATTTTTATTCAAATAATATTAGCATCATTGAGTTGTAGATATAAGATTTATAACGGATAATTATTATTATTATTAATTGTGTTTCATAAATTTTGTTAATGTTTTTAATATAATTACAAGGTAAAAGAAAAAAGTATAATATAATTTTAATAATAGATGTAAATAATAGATGCATAATTTTTAAGTTCAACAGAGTCAGTGATTAAAGTTACATATGGCGATTAAAATGTATGCTCTTAAAATTATAAATGCATATTATGCATACATGTGTGTATGGATAGAAATCACTTTTGATTCTATTAACTAATAGTGATTTATGCCTTAGCTAGCTTTTTAAACTTGTCACACATATACTTACAATTAGAATATAGCATATATTATAAATTAAAACACAATTTAAATTCTTAAATTATTGTACATCTTTTGTATTACTTATAAGAGATATTAATAGTTTGAACTTTTATTTTATATCTGAGAATTGCGTATTCCAAGCAAGAAATGTAAAATAGCAAAGTTATATGCGATAAGAAGTAAATAATTTTAATAACATTTTAAATTACGGTATATTTAACGATAATTCGTAAATTGTATAGTTATGAACAAAATAGAATTGAAATAGTAGAAATGCTTCTAAAATTTCTTAGTGTGTCATATAAAATGTTTAATCTATTGTTTAATCTACATATTAAACTGTATTGTTCTTCCAAAATTATGCGAAATGAATGCCTTTACTTCATTCGCGGCAAAGTCTACAGTGTGACTTTGAGTTACAGATCGATATCTGATAAGGAATTATTCTCTGTAAGTTAATAATTGCCGTTACCTCTGTTAAGTACGTAAGAACTATGATTAGAACAGAGTTCTCCATCATTTAAAATTTTCCTCGTTTTTTTCCTGGTTTCAGGTTTACATGTATTATACTAAGTTATATTAAGTCATCACAATCTCCAATATTAGACATGTATTCACGTAACATTAATATATGATTATGTTATCATCATACTAGTATTAATAAACTATAAGAATTTTTGTAATTTATGAAAATTATTTATATCCATAAGTAAAAAAATAATGTTACATTGATATTATGTCTTTCTCAAGATCCCATTTTTACTCTTTGCGCAATTATGACAGATTTTCAACTCGAGTCGTATACAATAAAAATATATAAAAATTTTACGTACGTTATAATACAAAGAAATATAAATATTTTTACTTACGTAGTGCGGTTGCAACATTCACTGTCAGGATGGTAAAAATAAAAATCGTACCAAACATTTTTTTGTAAAATTGTTCTGAAACTACAAGAAAGGATCCACACAATAATCTTGACGAGTGAACTGTATATTTCATGCGAACCACAATTAAACTTCTATTAATAAAACCCTATAATTTCCTTGTGAAAATTTCCTTTTACTCTGATGCACGTGCGTAGAGTGAATAAAGTGTCCGTTTAAATTCTTTCTTTTTTATTTCATTCACCATTGTATTCTAAATTTGATCACATAGATTACGTTTACTTTAGCGCTGACAGAGTGTGAGTATTTGTCCTTGTTTCATTTTTAATAAATCACAAGAATGAAATAAGCTTCAAGTAAATGTAAAGTAGAAGAGCAAACGAGAAGTTCATAGAAATGCTTCATACAAAAAAATTATTTAAAAAGTTTTTAATTTTATATAAAAATATTTTTAAATCAAAAAATTATTTTTAAAAAATTTGTTTAACAAAACATATTTTATGAAATGTTGATGAAACCATGTCTTGTGGCACTTGTGTGTAAAATCTACGAAAGATCATTAATTTGTTTTTTTATAAATAAAAATGCCTTAATTCCTTGACATTAGTTGTAGCAATTCCACGATTTTCCTGTTATTTCACAAACGCATCCTTTTTTCTCCTTAGAAAATTGTAAATTACGTTTGTTCTACATATCCGATGAAAAAGTACCTATAGGGTCATTAGTAAAACTCTTAAATTATCACAAATAAATATTTTTATTTGAATAATCGTATCAGAAAGATACTAACAATAAGTACATTACATTTATAGTTTGGTTTTGATAAAAGCAATTTAAAAAAGGAATAACGGTTTTCATATATTACATTTAGATTTTACAAAAACAGGAAAAACAAACTCAGAATTATATTTTAATATAAACAATTTTAAAAAGTAAAAATAAATACAAAAGAGAAAATATTCTAATTTAACTGCACTTGTAAATACTCTAAGATTACTTTCAAATTCAAATGCAGATTTGAAAAGAGTATTTTTATTTTTAAGATGTTAAAACGAGAAAGGAAATTAATTTTTTATTAGTTTCTAATGCTATTTGCGTCATTGAATCTATTGTAAGGACAAATGGAGTCAGTTGTGTGAAAATTGAAATATGTAGATATTGAATGATTCATCTCTTGTGTTATTAGACACACTATATTAGACACACTACAAAAAATTTCGTAATAAGTAAAAAAAAAGTCTTACATTATATTCTGCAGCTGATGATAATGATAAATTGTTTCTTTTTCATCTAATAATATACAATAATGTGTGTAACAGATATCATATTTATAAGAGACATCATCACATATATGAGAGATATCTTTCTTCTTCTAACGTGAAGGTAACATGGATAAAGTGTGAACTAATATGTACAACCAGTTCAGTTAAAAAGAACAACTACGTCCATTGTGTCTATAATAGCGAATTTGGTTCAACACACTAGTGCACACTATTAATAACGCATATTAAAAACGTTATATGTATGTATGTATGTATGTATGTATGTATGCATGTACAGTTAGGAGCTAAAGGTTGCTAAAAGATTGAGTTTCTGATAATTGATTTTTAAGTCTTCTGTCCAGATCAATCAAGAAAATTGAGTCTTTTGAAAAATTGTCCATCACAATTCGACGCTACTTACAGATACCCTTCATATTCACCTAACTTGAAATAATTATCACTTAATCAAAATTTTAATAATTTCATCGTAAAAAATTATGCGACTGAGGATTCTTCAATTTTTTCACATAATATAAGAACTTGACCTATAATTAACATTTAAATATTTCTATATTTTGTAAAATTTTAATTATATAGTATTTTTATGAAACAATTTTTTTAAATAGCATTAATTCTTATAAGGAGAATTTTAAGTACCTTAATCGCAAAAAAAATATAGGAATTTTGAACAACTATAAAACAAAGAATAAACTTTAATTTAGATAAAAAAAAGATATAATTCTACCACATCATTTTAAAGTAAAAATATGAAATGTTCATAAATTCTATTTAATAAATGTTATAAAAATGTGATGTTTATTATTATATTCAAATCATTATTATAAACATTTAAAAAATTTTTCCATATTAATATTTATCAATATTATAAAGTATTTTTAAATAAAAGTTATCGTTCTTATTATTTAAATTTGATTATTTAAAAAATGGTAATGTCTTCTATGTAAAATATATAAACAAAAAGTTCAAGTTTGAGGATAAGTATATAATTAACATACAAGCTCATAAATTTTATGATTTTTCTTCACTTTTTTTTAAAGCTGAGGTATCTTAAGATCTGAGGTATCCTGATGTTGGATGTGTGCTGTCTGGATAATAGCCTTATTAATTGATATAAGAACCAATTAATCCTAAAAAGAGGTATATTCTGGAAAGTTTAGTTTTTAATTTATATAAATTGCACTTCAATGATTGTGATGCATAGTCAAGATTTGTATTAATATATTGTTATTTATAATTTGTCTCTAAAGTATAAATAAATGAAACGAGCAAGACACTCGTGTACCAAATGATGAAACTATATGTAACAATATTACTTAAGCATTTATCATTAGATATCAAAGGCTACATGCAAATATTCACTGTCAATACTAAAATTCTGTAGCATACATTATATACATTATAGATTTTTAGTTCTGGCAATGAATATTAAAATATAACTTAATTATATAATTGATAATTCCACAAAACAAAGTCTGTATTAGGATTTTGACTGGTTCATTGATGCCTTAATTTGGGCTTGCTGAAATGCTTGTTGCAGTTTATCTATCACATCCCTCTGTGAATCCAACTTCTTGCCTAAAGTGGATATCTGGTCGTCTACGCGTTTTCTGAAATTCGTGCCCTTATATGTTAAGTTTCTGAATCCAGACTTGAAACTCGACTTTATAATCCAAACAAACTTACAATTCAGACTTGATGTAATCCATGCGTTTGTCAACGTTCTGTTTGGCCTCACACAAGTCTTGCTTCACGAGTACAGGTCCTATAAGCTTGAACACGTCGTTTTCCTCCTTCAAAATGTCTAACTCCTTTTTCACCATCATATTTTCATTCAACTGTCCATCTAGTTGTTGTCTCAGCTGGCTCAGTGTCTTGTTGTATTCTACGAGTGCAATAGGAAATAGATTAAAAATAATAAGATAAAGAAAAGAGCTTACATTACTTTCCGGAAAAACATTTATTATAAGATGTCTCTTAACCTTTTTGGATTCGTCTTAACGTGTCGGCCTCGATTTGAAGCTTTTTTTGAATTTCCTCCACCATGATTATCCGAAAGATATCTTTAAACAAGTCAAGAAAAATGAACCACAATCAAATAATATATCTTTACAATCGAGTTGTTCAATGCTAACACCGGAGATTCGTGCAGAGAAGAGGCAACACACGCAATCACGAAAAAGACTTCACCAACATAACCAAATTAGTATTTGAGCCTTCGACCTTCGATCGTATTGCATCGCGCTTTGTGCGATTCGATTCGATATATCTCGATAGTTTCTCGTTTATCTCATTCTCATAGTTTTATTAAATTAAAAGGTAAATAATTAAAAAAAAAAGAATTGTTTGATTAAATTGAAATAATTATAATTTTTATAACTAACTTTTAACTGTAAAAAAAGTGAAACATAATTGCAATATGGAACAATAATATAACGAAAGCAAACTGCACTGTAGTTTGTGCGATAAATCAACCCAGTGCTCGTATAATTTCGCTTTTCAATAACATCATGGTACTTAAATCAAGGCAGATGTATGATGCGGTTTAAAGAGTGAGATCTTAAACAAATACAACATTGCTGGACTCATGTGTCCCAGTTTTTACAATATAGCCGAATTTGGTTAGTAATGTTGATTGTACCAGCCCAGTCAGAACCTTTGTAGAAAAATACTACTGAGCACTACTAGTGCGCAGTTATAGTATTTTGAGGCACCCCAATCAGCACACAATATTTAAAAAATATTTTTAGAAACATTTAAAAAACATTTTTAAAAACATTTATGAAAACGTTAAAAATAATGGGTTAAGTGCCTTTTCTTCATTAAAGAAGTATTTATTTTAACGTTTAAAAAAATGTTTTTTAAATATTATAAAAATGTTTTTTAAACATTTAAAGAAAATGTTTATTAAATGTTAAAAAAAACGTTTTTTTTAATGAAGCATAAATGAGCAAAACAATATTAAAAACAAAAACATTTTAAAAACTTTTGCAATAAAAAAATTTTCTAAAACTGTAAAATTAGCAGATTTATGCTTCTTTTTATATTAAACAATTTTTTTTTAATATTAAGGTTTTTTCTTAAAAATTTTTTTTTCCGAAATTTCCACGCGGTCATCCATTCAAGTTGCGACTCCGGTGAACATTGCTTGATCTCTGTGATCGCAGCGAACTGATCCCTCGTGATGATCTGTAAACACTTTGTGCTAATACATGTACATTATTAAAAGATCAGGTCAACACATGTCAAAAAGATGAAATATATATAAATAATGTATATTATTTATATAAATAATGTATATTATTTATATAAATAATATAATTAAGTTAATTTTTTACTGATTTTCATAGATGTTATTGAAACATTTTTTAAACGAATTTTAAAATCAATAATTGGAAAATAAATAGCTTAAATGTTAAATAAATAATAAATAAACATAATTTTATAGAGATAAAAAATAAATAAAAAAAATTAATATTAAATAAACATTAAAAAAGTATTAAACAAACATTTAAAAAGTGCTTATTAAAATCATTTTTTCAATTAAATAATTCATAAAAAATAAATGTATAACTTAAACAATATTAAATAAACGTTTAAAAATGTTTATTTTAAAAAAATTAAAATAAATATTAAATAAATATTAAATTAATATTCAATCAATATTAAATTAATGTTTTTAAAATTGTAGTTTAAAATAAAAGATTAATGTAAAATAAATATTAAATTAATGTTAAATAAATGTTAAATTAATATTTTTAAAAAATGTTGTTTTAAATAAAAAATTAATGTGAAATAAATAATAAATAAATGTTAAATAAACGTTAAATAAATATTTTCCCAAATTATTATTTTAAATATTTTATTAATGTTAAAAAAATGTTAAATAAATGTTAAATAAATATTAAATAAATATTTTTTATAAATCATTATTTTAAATATTTAATTAATGATAAATAAATGTTTAATAAATATTTTTGTTATAATGAATTGTACAATAAAAAATTATTATTAAATAAATATTAAAAAAAATTTTTTAAATATTGTGGCCTGAGTGAGTCTGTGTTCACACTACACTCTCATATTTAAGTGTGTTGTGTGAACAAAAACGTAAAAAAATCTTATTGAGACGGCCATATTGAACACAAATTATTATAAAATCTCAATATAGGATACGTTACATGTATATGAAAATATAAGGAAAAAAGGATTACACGGGGAAAGCATGATTAATGACCGCTTATGTGCAGAGTAATTAAAAACTGAAAACAACTTATAATTATTGATTACATTTATTATACAGGGTGAGTCATTTTAATCTATGGACCCAAATATCTTCCAAATAACGGTACCTACAAAAAATGGTTTAGATAAAAGTTGACCAGGACAGAGGGGGTCATTCAATTGTACCATTGGTTTTGACCTTGAGGTCAATTTTGAAGGTTATTTCAAGGTCATGATGGTTTTTTTAAATGGGACACCCTATTTTTGACTGCGGATTTCGAAAGAGCGGAAAATTTTACATCAAACTTGTCTTATGAAAAAATTGTTTTTGCGACCTTGGAAAGGTCAAAAATGAAGGTGAAATGCCTGAAAAACGATCTGGTGTACTTTTTCTGAAATGACGTGGTTTTCTGGGTAACACAAATGTGCATAATGCTTAAACAAAGTCAATGAATTGTAAAAGTGTTAATCACTTTGACTAGCTTGACCTTGAGGTCAATTTTCAAGGTTGTTTGAGGCTCATAACGCATTTTTTGTTTAGTAAACCCTATTTTTGACGCAGAACCTGTTTCTTGACAATGGGCTCTTAAACAATGGCACTTTTTACATGAGCATAGGGATTTTTTAGTTTTTCGACCTGACCTTTTGAAGGTCATATCAAGGTCATATCAAGGTCAAAAGCACTTTTATCTTACTTTTAGCGTTACCCGGAAACAACGACGTGGACGTAGTAAGTTCTGCTTCTTTTAGGGTGCTTGATTATCGTGAGTCTCCTTGCCTCTCACGTCGGGGTGCTTGATTATCGTGAGTCCCCTTGCCTCTCACGTCGGGATGCTTGATTATCGTGAGTCCCCTCGCCTCTCACTGACACTGTAATTTAAATAAATTACCCAAGGAGTAATTGTTCAAAATTACCTCCGTTGGCTTCGAGGCATAACTGCAATCTGTTTTGAAAACTATCCACAGTTCTAAGCAGGGTAGCTCTAGGAATGGCTGCACAAGCTCTACGAATGCGGTCCATAAAATCATCTCTTGTGGTTGGTCGTTCAGCTAAAACAACATTTTTCAAGTATCCCCATAAAAAGAAATCAGGCGACGTCAAATCTGGTGAGCAAGGAGGCCATTCAATTGGACCCCTTCGTCCAATCCATCTGTCATTGTAACTGGCAATTAAAAAGGCACGTACAATGAGTGCATAATGCAGTGCAGCACCATCTTGTTGAAGCCACATTCTTGCTCTTGTTGCTAAGTCAACATCTTCTAATAAGCCCGGTCAGTGATCTCTTAGCAACGATAAGTAATTGTGTCAATCAACGTTCTCTTCAAAAAAATAAGGTCCAATCAAATAACCATTTACAATGCCGCACCACACCATAATACTCCATCGATTTTGATGATCTATTGGCCTATATCAGTGGGGATTAACGTCTGACCAATAATGGCAGTTGTGTCTGTTAAGTTGTTCGTCACTATAAAATTTAGCCTCATCTGAGAAAAGCACATACCTAAAAAAATTAGGATCATTGTGTAACATTTGTAAAGCCCACTGGCAAAAAGCAATACGCATCAGATGATGATTAGGCTGTAAAGCCTGCGTAAGAATGATGTGGAAAGGGTGATAATTTAGAGCTCTTAAAATTCTAACAACAGTTTTTTGTGGTATACCTATTTCCCTTTCCATCTGGCGAGTACTAACATGAGGATTAAGGTGAAGTATTGCTAAAATAGTTACAGCTCGCGCATTATTTTCCTCATATTCATGATGTTGACGTTGACGAACAAGATGTCCATTGCGAGCTCTTTGGACTAAACTACGTATTGTCATATCAGTTGGATATCGCCTTTCAGGAAAACGTTGAGCATAAAGCCTTGATGCTGCATTGTAATTGCTATGACACTCCCCTAAAACTAATATAATATCAACAATTTCATTAGGACTATAATCAGCCATTCTGGAAAGGTAACTTGTGAATGTAATTACCTACATACCCTGTATGTATGTGTGGAATTTTTAAATTTAAGCAAATTTAAATAGTAAATTTTTCAATTATGCAGAAGTGAGTAAGAAAGAAAAGGAATAAAACTCTATTATAACAATAATTATAAATCTTAAATCAAACGTAATTGTTTAGTTTTTTTCAATCGTTGATTATTAGCATTAGGTATCGCAGTGCAGTCAGCTATTTGCAACTTTCGGCCGGATTCTTCGACGCACGCCTATTGCTCCCTACCGCCCGCTTAACTAAGGAGCGCGATACATCGTCTCATTGTCAGAACCGTGCGTTACGCCGCCCGGCGGCGCCGTTGCTAAGGCGCGAGCGGTGGGAGGGGAGCAATAGGCGTGCGTCGAAGAATCCGGCCAAAAGTTGCAAGTAGTAATGTTTAAGCATTATGCACATTTGTGTTACCCAGAAAACCACGTTATTTCAGAAAAAGTACACCAGATCGTTTTTCAGGCATTTCATGTTCATTTTTGACCTTTCCAAGGTCGCAAAAACAATTTTTTCATAAGACAAGTTTGATGTAAAATTTTCCGCTCTTTCGAAATCCGCAGTCAAAAATAGGGTGTCCCATTTAAAAAAACCATCGTGACCTTGAAATAACCTTCAAAATTGACCTCAAGGTCAAAACCAATGGTACAATTGAATGACCCCCTCTGTCCTGGTCAACTTTTATCTAAACCATTTTTTTGTAGATACCGTTATTTGGAAGATATTAGAGTCCATAGATTAAAATGACTCACCCTGTATATATATATATATATAATTACATTAATTATATATTATAAATGTAATAAAGCAATAACAGGATTGACATTAAAAAGTTTAATGTCAATCCTGTTATTGCTTTTAATATATAATTAACTAATGTAATCAATTAATTATGTATAATTTTCAATACTTCATTACTATATTTTGTGTTTTATAAATGTTGAAGCATAATCTAAAATTATCCATCCTCTCAAATCTTAAAATAACTGCTGTAACGAGACGCTTCGGTCGTTCGTACGAAAACATTGTCGATTTTGGCTACGTTTCGTTTCATGCACACTCGTAATGCGCATGGCATAATCACGTTATCCGTGTAATTCCTCAAATATTAAATACGAACGAAATGATACATGTACAACATGCGCAGCATGAGTGAAATGGACCGTAATCTTTGTTATTCGTTTTCACGTTCGAAGATCTGCTGTAACGATTAAACACTACCTACTTTCTCTCTCTCTCCTGCTCGCCGATTCGAGGAAACTATTGTCCGATTCCAAGAAGGAGGGATTCCGCGACAGGAAATTGAAGCGCTCCCAAAACTGAAGGTAACAGATTAACACGAATCTTCGTTACAATTACGTTCGCAGACTTTGCATAGAAAAAGAGAGAGTTGTGATCTGTCGAGTAGCTCGAGTGGAACAAAGGTGTTTGAAGTAATTTCTATTCAATTAAAGAAGATCACTCCTACGATCTGTGAGTTTATCATTTAAACTATCTTCCTCTCAGAGCGAGCCTTCCACGGGGCTGACTTAACCACGAGGTGAAAAAAAAAATCGACTTGTAGCGAACGCAGAGCTACTACCTTAACCGACATTAAACAATACAAAAAAGGGAAGTCGCGAACTCTTAGAATATGTTATAATATTGTGTATATTTATATATAGTTATATATAATAATATTTAAAATGAATATACAGGGTGATTATTAATGAAGGTTCCCACTTTTTACCATCAGAGCACGATTTACCGTCGGATACTTATTTCTAATATATTATTATATTAGAAATTACAAATGTGTGCTCCGATGGTAAAATGTGGTGACATTCATTAATAATCATCTTGTATATTAAAGGGGGAACCTCATGTAAACGTTTTTTTCTCGATTTTTTTGTAATGAGAAAATTTATTGAATCTGGACAAAGTACATAATAATATTCACTATCTAAGCTACTTAAACAAATTTTTTTGGTGTTGAAAAATTTAAAAATAACAGCACACTTAATGCTTGAATTTGCGCCGTGCAATGCCGACGTCACAAAATTAATGTAAAACAAAAATTTCGTTAGTTTATGTAAAAACACACAGCATATACTTAAATAATTAATAAAATTTATAAAATTGCAAAAACGGCGACATTAATAAAACAAAATTATTTCTTTTTTTTTTAAACAATTATTGTTTAAAGCAAAATATTAATGATCGAATAGGTGTATGCTGAGGCTAGATAGTTGAAAAATGAGCATGTAAAATTTGAAGGTGATTGGTCAAGTAGTTTTTGAGTTACATTGCACGGCGAGCAAAATTTTACGTTTTGAGAAAAAGACGTTTAAAGTTTTTGTAAAAAGAAAATCGTGAAAAATTGTAATTAATTTAAAACCTTGATTTTTGATCAACCAACAATTACAGGGCAATTATCTTTTTAAATAATTTTAACGAATTAAAATAAACTTTTATTTGGACTTTGTCAAAACACCCTTCCAGTATTTGCATTTTAATACTATTTAAAATAAAAACAAAAAAAAATAATTATAATTTTGTAGAATGACGAATATTGACGACTCGGATTTTCAAATTTTGAAAAAATTGTTACCTATAACATTTTAAAGAAAGATTCGATTTTTTGACAAATTTTGCGATCTTTGAATGTTTATAAAATTGTTATAATTAAAAATTAAAAAAATGGCTCATCGAATTTTAGAGAATTGCATTTTGCAGAAATAAAAATTTGTTTTATTAAAAAAATTGAAAATTGTTAAAGTTATCGTGCAAATACTTAAAGAGATGGACTCGAAAGCAGCATTAGTAAAAGTCAATTTAAATAAGTGAAAACAGATTATAAAAATTATTTTTTTATTTTTTAATAATCAATGAAACACGTGCTTATAAATATCAAATTTATTTATTATCCTTTTGTAAATATCAAATTTATTTATTATCATATACGAAAAAAATTCTCAAAAATCAATCATTTTTTTAGCGTCAAGAAGGTATATAACCCATTAACTAATGATACAATAAGCGCACTTAAAAGCAAAATAACTTATAAAAATCTGTAGAGTAATAAAAAAATTGTCATTGATTAATCCCCCGCTCTAGTACTTTTTCGAGGTTCTATTTTCCGAAGATCCAACTGTCATAGGATAGCACTTTAATGATTGACATATTAAAGATACGGTCAAGGTGAAGCTATAAATGCTTTAAAGCATTCTTTGATTAACAAATTTGTAAAATTTTTTGTTATCACTGGATTATTAAATGTTTCAAAGCATTTGTAGCATCAAATTGATCATATCTTAAAAGGCCATGTAATATGTTAAGGCAAGCAACGTAATCTTAGAAATCAGTATTACTGATAAAATCTGTTAATGATATTGCTCATGAAATTTAGAAATGCTAATTTGGAGCCTTTCAGCCAACGTACACTCAGCGAAAGTGATAGATGCAGCACTCGCTTTATTTTTCGGCCTGCCTCAAGCGGTTGAATCGCCGAAGCGACTATCTGTTGTCTTCATCTCTTTTGCGCAGTTTGCAAAGGCTGGAGATTGTAAAAAGTTATCATTCGATCTTTATATTATTCGCTGCAGACCGACACGACATAAATTTAGCGAACGTTATATTTAAATCCGTACGTTTAATGAACATTATACTTATATCCTTAATGTATAGTAAACTTTTTAATGTTTAAATTATTATTTAAATGATATAATTGCGTGTGAATAACACATTTTTATTCAAATAATATTAGCATCATTGAGTTGTAGATATAAGATTTATAACGGATAATTATTATTATTATTAATTGTGTTTCATAAATTTTGTTAATGTTTTTAATATAATTACAAGGTAAAAGAAAAAAGTATAATATAATTTTAATAATAGATGTAAATAATAGATGCATAATTTTTAAGTTCAACAGAGTCAGTGATTAAAGTTACATATGGCGATTAAAATGTATGCTCTTAAAATTATAAATGCATATTATGCATACATGTGTGTATGGATAGAAATCACTTTTGATTCTATTAACTAATAGTGATTTATGCCTTAGCTAGCTTTTTAAACTTGTCACACATATACTTACAATTAGAATATAGCATATATTATAAATTAAAACACAATTTAAATTCTTAAATTATTGTACATCTTTTGTATTACTTATAAGAGATATTAATAGTTTGAACTTTTATTTTATATCTGAGAATTGCGTATTCCAAGCAAGAAATGTAAAATAGCAAAGTTATATGCGATAAGAAGTAAATAATTTTAATAACATTTTAAATTACGGTATATTTAACGATAATTCGTAAATTGTATAGTTATGAACAAAATAGAATTGAAATAGTAGAAATGCTTCTAAAATTTCTTAGTGCGTCATATAAAATGTTTAATCTATTGTTTAATCTACATATTAAACTGTATTGTTCTTCCAAAATTATGCGAAATGAATGCCTTTACTTCATTCGCGGCAAAGTCTACAGTGTGACTTTGAGTTACAGATAGATATCTGATAAGGAATTATTCTGTAAGTTAATAATTGCCGTTACCTCTGTTAAGTACGTAAGAACTATGATTAGAACAGAGTTCTCCATCATTTAAAATTTTCCTCGTTTTTTTTCCTGGTTTCAGGTTTACATGTAATTATACTAAGGTATATTAAGTCATCACAATCTCCAATATTAGACATGTATTCACGTAACATTAATATATGATTATGTTATCATCATACACCTAGTGTTAATAAACTATAAGAATCTTTGTAATTTATGAAAATTATTTATATCCATAAGTAAAAAAATAATGTTACATTGATATTATGTCTTTCTCAAGATCCCATTTTTACTCTTTGCGCAATTATGACAGATTTTCAACTCGAGTCGTATACAATAAAAATATATAAAAATTTTACGTACGTTATAATACAAAGAAATATAAATATTTTTACTTACGTAGTGCGGTTGCAACATTCACTGTCAGGATGGTAAAAATAAAAATCGTACCAAACATTTTTTTGTAAAATTGCTCTGAAACTACAAGAAAGGATCCACACAATAATCTTGACGAGTGAACTGTGTATTTCACGCGAACCACAATTAAACTTCTATTAATAAAACCCTATAATTTCCTTGTGAAAATTTCCTTTTTACTCTGATGCACGTGCGTAGAGTGAATAAAGTGTCCGTTTAAATTCTTTCTTTTTTATTTCATTCACCATTGTATTCTAAATTTGATCACATAGATTACGTTTACTTTAGCGCTGACAGAGTGTGAGTATTTGTCCTTGTTTCATTTTTAATAAATCACAAGAATGAAATAAGCTTCAAGTAAATGTAAAATGGAAGAGCAGACGAGAACTTCATAGATACGCTTCATAGAAACGCTTCATATAAAAAAATTATTTAAAAAGTTTTTAATTTTATATAAAAATATTTTTAAATAAAAAAAATATTTTAAAAAAATTTGTTTAACAAAACATATTTTATGAAATGTTGGTGAAACCATGTCTTGTGGCACTTGTGTGTAAAATCTACGAAAGATCATTAATTTGTTTTTTTTTATAAATAAAAATGCCTTAATTCCTTGACATTAGTTGTAGCAATTCCACGATTTTCCTGTTATTTCACAAACGCATCCTTTTTTTCTTCTTAGAAAATTGTAAATTATGTTTGTTCTACATATCCGATGAAAAAGTACTTATAGGGTCATTAGTAAAACTCTTAAATTATCACAAATAAACATTTTTATTTGAATAATCGTATCAGAAAGATACTAACAATAAGTACATTACATTTACAGTTTGGTTATCGGATTTGTTTTCACTATCAAAAATTCATCGGAAAACATGCACTTCATGTTTCAAAAAAGTGTTGAAATGTAAAATTAGCAAAATATTTTAATTTATGTAAATTAGATGATAAAAGAAAACATCATTTAATTGTTATAAATACATTTTTCAGACTATTCTATATAAATGTACGTTGTTGCGTAAAAAAAATAGTGAAAACAAATCCGATAGCCAAAGTTTTCAAGCTTCATCAGGAAACAATTGCTTAAATCTATTATAAGTTATTTTGTTAAAAATTGACAGAATCAATTTAGATATCATCTCTTCCACTATTGGTTTAAACATATTTATAATCTCTTTGGAGTTGTCGTTTATAATTTGGGAAAGAATTTTATGTAGTTGTTGAGATGAGCCCTCCTCCTCGTCATTAAATTCAAAACTGAATTTTATAACATCTATCTTCGATTTTATTTTCGATGCGTATATTTCTGTTACACCATTCTTCATTACCTCTTTTAATTCTACATCCACCTTATTGGTTGAGTTATCTGCAAATGGAAACATAATTTCAATGAAAGATGAATAAATGATAAATTTTTTATATTTAAGTAAATATCACTAAATTTATGTCTTATTTTAATGTAAAATTAATTAACAATCTTATGTACCTAAAGTAACGTGAATTAGTCCTTTGTTAGCGAGTGGCACCAGTAATTGTATATCGAAGTTATACATAGCGTCTAGGATAATATTTTCAGACATCATATCAATCTTGAAATGAAGCTTATCGGTAGATACGTTAATAGAGTTTACATTCAAATCACAAAAACCTCTCATTTTTACATCTGTCACGTTCCATTTTAAATTATTTGTGTCGTAAATAACTAATTTGTCAATAGTTAGTGACCCACTGGGAGGAACATCAAATTCTGGTAATCCTTCATTGCAAATCATACTCTTTAAATTATCGATGTTGTCTACAATGCATTGACCATAGACAACGCTGGAAGTATTACGTCCGCATGCGTGAATGTAGGAAGCTGTAAAAGAATTAACTCTCTTTTAATTAAAAAATTTAAATATAAAAAATTTTTAAAATTTTCATTTATTTTAGTTTGTTATTAAACATTTAATATAGTAATAAGATGAAAAAAACGGAAATCATACTTATTTAAATTACTCCTTCTATTACTAACAACAGCAATCAAATACTTCAAATAGATAACACTATTACGTATATTTAATTTATTTTAAGCATTTATTAATAATTACATTTCAATAAGATGACTAAACAAAATTATCACAGTCTATTCTTCATATTTTTTTTCCAATTTTTTATTCACTTATTTTGAAATAAGCTACTCCTAAGTTAATTGTGAAAATAGCTTGCATACAGTAATTTTTATGTAAACACAAACATGTAAGCTAAAAGATTTGTCATCATATTTTTTCGTTTATAAAAAGTAATTTTACATTAATAAAATAATATTTAAGAAAATCTAATATATTAATGTTTACTAGATTGCAATAATATTAAAATTCTAATTGATTAAAATTAAGTCTTTTTAAACAAAGCTCAGAAGTATGTATATCATGTATATAAACGGGTAAGCAGAGACTAATGCTACGATATTTAAGATTTTAAGCTTTAAACGCTAAACTGCATTGCTTACATTAAAGAATAACAATATTATTGTTATACAAACGCAATTGAAATATAGATTATATAAAATATCAGACTGTTTAGAAAGAATAAATTCGTAGTTCTGAAGGACATTTTAGAAAAGAAGAATACCAAATAATCAAATCTGTTGAAAGCAGATCTTGCAAAATGACACCAAAAAAAGAATAAAATTGACATCATAATTTTCTTAACTTTAAAAGGAGTTCTTTTCTAAAAGACAGATTGGTAGTAAATAATCTTGGTTTTTATAAGAATATATAAATAAGCTGAAATTTTTCAGAATTTACGCTGGGATTAACTTCAAAGTATTGACCTTAAGAATGTGTTCCAATAAACTAACTAGCAAAATCAGTTATTGATGATATTTTACTTTACTTCCCAGCTAACAAAATGACGTCAAAATGATGTAACTTTTTCAATCTGCAAACGTCATTAGTAACTATTTGTAGACTTTATTGCTCAATAATTTTTTCTAAGTGAATTTTATAAACATTTCTTTACAGTTTAAACTGGCTGCATTAGTTCAAGTTTATCTTCTTTCTTCCAATGTCAAGAGAGAAAGATAACCAATAAATTAGTGCAGCCAGTTCAAATAAAAACGAAAAAAAAAGATCTATTATTTTATAGATATACAAAACATGTTTGTATATATTTGTTATTAACGATACGTCATTTTGACGTAATATGGTAATGACGTATCATTTTACTATTAAAAGAACATGTCAAAATTACGTTTCATTTAAATCACATGACGTCTTTTTCATTAAAACCACGTTTTTTTTACGTCATTTTGACATTAACTTCTTAGTTATGAATGAAAAATCACTGATACAGCTAAATCAGTTTATTGGAACACATTTCTAAGGCGATCTTTATTAAAACACGCACTGTTTTGCGCCCATTACAACACTTAAAAACAAACTAATAAAAATTAAAAATATTGATCTTCTAATTTTTATTCAAGACGATTAAGTTAGCTGTTCTTGAGCTACTTTTCTCATTATTTTTAATATTATGTAAATCTCATGATAAAAAAAATATTAAGCGTTAAACACTAAACTGTATTGCCTACAAAGCACCAAGATCTAGCTACGACCGTGGAAAGCCTTCTTGTTTAGATTTGTATATATTGCTCACGTTAAAGAATAACAATATTATTGTTATGCAAAAACAATAAAAGCGCAATTGAAATATTGATTATATAAAATATCATATTGTTTAGAAAGAATAAATTCATATTCCGGAAGGATATTTTGGGAAAGAAGAATACTAAATAACCGAATCTGTTGAAAGCAAATCTTGCAAAATATTGCTACAAATCTAATTAACAAAAACAATACAAATTTAATTGCAGAATTTAATTCATCAAAAGATATCATAAAAAATACTAGCATTATATAACAAAATCTGTAGAGAATTTTGACATAATTTGACAGCAAATTACGAGCAAATATATTCTTATAATTAGACAGTAAATTAGTGGCAACAATCAAACAGAATCTGCGCAATTCAATTTAATGGCAGATTGGTAACAGAAATAGCGCAAATCTGTCCAATATAGCGTTATTACCAAATTGTCGATCGAAGCGAAGCAAGATCTGAACTGAATAGGGTAAGGTTGCCGAAATCGCATCACTTTTGACATAAAGGCTTATAACTAAGAAATTATAAGATAATATTTTTCACTTTCTTCACGTGATAATAAATTACAACATTCCTTCTTTCATTTTCATTTTTTCAGAATTTTACGTATCGTTATAAATTTTTAAATGACAATTTTTAAGAAATCTTCTAATAGTGCGATATAAGCAACTGGTCTTCTAAATTGCAACACAGATAAATATTACTCTTTCTAGGATAAAACAACATTTTTATTTTTGCTAGATTTCTTTCTTCTCGAGCAAAAATGCGTTAGATAAGCATAATTTTATTAATATTGGAGATAAATACTTTAAATTAAATATAATTTCCGTCAATGTCATCTTTTCGATAACTTTTCAATAATATTGAAATAACATTGCTATATTACGGTAATATATTGTTACAATGTGTGTATGCTTTGTATAATTATTATATTTGATTTCATATATATAGCCACGATCAAAGCAATAGTGCGAGTTAGAAAATTAAGACATGGTGCGATTTAGGTGACTGAGGCATTTTGTAAAACTCTATTTATTTAATTTATAAATAAAAACACAAAGTTATTTGAACTTTGTTAATATAATTTTAATAATATTGTAATCATTACAAATTTTTAAACTTTAGATTATCTATTTTGCCTTTTTTGCAATCAAGCTACACGATGTGTTGAAGAATAGCAGCAAGTTGTGATTTTTCTATAAATGTTAATAAGAGAATTTCTATTGTTCTTAACGTGTTGAGTTCAATGAAGGATGATAATAATGTTAAGTAGTTTCCAAATAATTTCACAAACAGTGTACAAGTACTGTGGTTGTATTTAAACGCGAGGTGGTGCGATTTATGAGTCGGTGCGATATCGGAAACCTTACCCTATAATTGTCGTGAGAAAGGAAGATGCCGTTTCATCTATATAAAATTTGTCAAAACCTCATAGAATTTAAAGTCTATATAATTGAAGCTCGGTCATATCATGTTTCTGTATTGTTTTATGGAAGATGATGTAATGTTACGTAAAGCTTTCTCAGTGTAAATTTATCGTCAATAACAGTACGCAAAACTTGCTCGCTTTCCGTTACCAATACTTGGTTACATGCGTAGACTTTATCAGCAAAACATAAATTTATTGCTGACATAGATGATCCCAAAATTGTCATCAATCTTTGAGCGAGTTTGATGACTATATAACTTGGTGAGTATATAATTTGCCCCACATAACGTGACAAGCTTTATGTAGTATAGTATTAGTAGAAAGTATTAGTAGTTATTACTAAGTAGTTATTACTAAGTATTAGTAGTATACATTATTGTGATAAAAATAAAAACATGTTTCTTACGCAAATTTGATGTAACAGGAGCTGCGAGAAACACAAAAGCAAGAAGTTCAGCAAACATTTTTAAAGACTGTATTAATAAATGTACAAATATAAGAAAAGAATTTATAAATTGTTTAAGACTATTAAAAACTGTTTACTACTTCTTTACAAATAGCAAAGAACAGTCGTATATATATCTCAACAGAAGCAACCAGAAATGAAGACTAATCCACTGTGAGCTTCGATCCTCTATTTATACAAACAAACATCCTGGTATACTTTAATTTGATACCTGTTTTCCTGGTCCTTTCATTGACACAAAAAGTTGCTAGACATCCGAATTCAATGTTCCGGGTTCTATAAATAAAGCAGTCAAAACAACTGTTAACCTTGGCAGATATAAATAATGTATGATTCTTTATAACTGCAAGATATAAATCTCTTCTTTTCACGATGTCTCAAGGAACATCAGTTGCGACACTTACAATGTTAATATACCAATTGAACATATATTACTGAGATCACAACAAACATTTATTGTATACATAGTAACTTGACCACAATTGACAATTTGATTTTTTTTATCAACAAACTCAAACTATTCTCGTGAGGCGACAAGAATCAATAATGCATCTCGTTTTTTTTTATTAATATTATATACTCGTACATATACATTCAGCGTTTGTCACTCAAAGTCTGCAGATTTTTATGATTTTTTCACGTTAAATTTTGATGTAATCTTTTCCATGATTTTGACAACCGTTATATCTATCTACTTACCTATATATTTATATTTATTTGAACTTTGATGTCCTGGTTATTTATTCGTAATGTTATAAGTTATTAATATTGCTGAAGAAGACAAAAGAAGTCGAAACGTTCAGTTTATTTAACGATTAAATGGAAATAAATTTTAATTAAAAATGTACACTCGTCATCGGTCTTTCTCTCTTTTTAAGCATCTCATCTTGTCTCTGTCATTCTAAAGATGATGTCACAATATTAATGAAAAGTTACAGCCAAACGATACGCGCGCAGAGTTAATTTGTTTTTTGTTTATTCTTTCTGTTCTTTCTCTGCCTATATTCCGTTTCACACATAATGCGTATGATGAATCAATTTATCCTTGTAATCCCCAAAAATCAAGGATAAATGATATTTGATGCAATGATACATCGTGAGTGAACGTAGCCTCTTTGATTCTGCGCGTTATGTAAACCTATATTGTAACGCTCGGCACAGTTAATTAAGAGCTGCTTCCGAGCTGCCACGAGACACTCGACTTCGCACTCGTGTACTCACTCCCGAATTAAATAAGACTTATTTAATAAATGTATAATCACTTTTATTATAAGCCACGTTACAATAAGCGGAAGAATACGCCTGAGCAGCGAAGCGGCCAGCACGTCCATATAACAAAACGGTTCGTCTCCAAGTCAGTGAGAACTTGTTATAACAAACAAAATCGTTGTCTCGGAAAATGCTAGGCGACCTCATTCACCCTGCTACTTGTCGCCTTGCAAGAACGACTTAGCTCAGGGCATAACAATATGTAAATGTCCGCAAGACACTGATTTAACTTAAATAACATGTACATGTATATGTAGTATAGAAAGTATTATTAGTAGTTATTAGCATTATTGTGATAAAAATAAAACCATGTTTCTTATGCAATTCCTTACAGGTGTTGCTATAACCACAAAAGCAAGAATTTCAGCAAACATTTTTGAAGAATAAATTAATAAATTTACAAATATAAGAAAAGGATTTACAAATTGTTTAAGACCATAAAAAACTGTTTACGACTTTTTTACAAATACTAAAGAACAGTCATATATATCTCAACAATGAAGACTAATCCACTGTGAGCGTCGATCAAGCATTTAACTAACAAACATCCTGTACGCATATGTGTGTTTGTTTTTATTCCCTGGTTTAATACCTGGTTTGATACCTGTTTTCCTTGTCCTTTCACTAACACAGAGTTGCTAAACAAAATTCAATGAATACTATAAATAAAGTAGTCAAAACAACTCATTGACCTTGACATTTAAAATATAAATAATATACGACTTTTTTTTAACTGCAATGTGACATAATGATTTTGTTACGAAATCTTGTTCTCACGAAATTTCATCTCTACTCAAGCAACATTAGTTGCAAATGTATGTACCAATTGAACAATTATTATTTATTGAGATCATAACAAACATTTATACTTCATTACTTGGCCACAATTGACAATTTGTTTTTTTTTATCAACAAACTCAAACTATTGGGCCAACAAGAATCAGTCATGCATCCCGTTTTATACATTAACATTATAGTACATACAATCGGCATTTATCACTCGAAGTTTGCAGACTTTTAATTTTTATAATTTTTTCACGTCAAATTTTGATGTAATCCTTTCTATGATTTTGACACAACCGTTACACCTATCTATTTATTAATTTATATTTATTTGAATGTTCACGTTCTGGTTCATTTATTCGTAATGTTGTAAGTTATTAATATTGCTGAGAAAGACAATTAAGTAAGTCAAAACGTTCAGTTTATTTAATGATTAAACGGAAATAAATTTTAATTAAAAACGTACACCTTCTTTTTGTTCGTTATCGGCCTTTCTCTCTCATTAATTAACCAAATCCTGTCGCTATCATCCTAAAGATGATGTCATAATAATAATGAAAAATTACAGCGAAACGATACACGCACAGAATTAATGCAACCGATCGTCGTTTTGTTTTGTCGTTTTTGTCTATTCTTTCCGTTCTTTCTCTGCCTATATTCAGCATAATGTGCATGATGTAACATTTTATCTTTGTAATCCCCAAATATCAAAGGATGAAATGATACATCGTGCCTGAAGCGAAACGTAGCCTTGGCTGCAACTTGTTCCATTATAAATGTCTGCTAAATACTATTGACCTAACTTACGCGTATGTAATAACGCTTTTAAATTCTCATAAATAAACCTACCTTTCCGTCTCTCATGGATTTTAATAAAACTTGATGTACTTTAGCAGCATAGACATTGGATGCCACTCTGAAAAAAATCGTTAAAATATTGTGAAAATAACGAATCATTATCTTCCACACGGAAAGAACAATTTTACAATGGCATATAAAAATAGCTAAACACAGATCAGAAAATAACTTTATGTTGGTCTATCAAAATAATTATACAAATCTAAATAAGAAGGCCTTCCTCGGTCGTAGGTAGATCTTAGTGCTTTATATTTATTCGTGTGATTTTATATACTCTCTCAGATTCAACCAAACTGCGCGCCGTTACTATCGGTCATAATACAACTTCTAGATTGAATAAGAAAATTAGTAATATCACGTTTTTATTAAATTAATCTAATAATAATTGACTAGCATCTAACCCTTCCCCCCTTTAAAAAAACAGTAAAGAATTAATTGCAAAAAATTTTACCTCACGGTTCGAACCTGAGACCTCCTAAGATAAAGCACTAAGATCTAGCTACGACCGAAAAAGGCCTTCTGATTTAGATTTATATTTATATTATCAGTCAAATATCTTTCTACTTTTAAAATAATTATGTTGAACGCCCAAGTATAATAACGTTACTGCGAACAGTTTTAACGTTCTATCAATCAAGTTCAAACCTATCCTATACCCACAGTTTTTTAAATGGTTCAACATAATTATTTCAGATTTGTATTTCAGCAAAATTATTCTTTTCGTGTAAGTAACTATAACGAAACCGCGTTGCTTTTTATAATTAATAACAAGTAACATTAATGAGTTACTTTTTACAAAAAATAACGATAACGATAACGTATTACTTTTATAAAGTAATATTCCAAACATTAAGGACCCTCATCAGGAGTCAACGCGATTGTCGGTGCTCAAATTAATCAGATTAAAATTATTCTATCGTGTTTTGACACATTATAATGTAATTACACAAATTTACGCTTTTTCACGTCAAACATTTTCCAACACAACTTCAATGTTCACGACATTCAATAACGAACATTCTCTCTTGATCTAGAATTTCTTTTTTTTTGCAGAAGAATATTTATACCGCCATGTTCTCGAGAATACGTTAAATAATTATAAATGGATTACATGGTTCAAGTTAAAAACTTATATGCTAAACAATTAATTTATGTTGTAATTTAAATGTTAAATCACAACATTATTTCAAATGGATAGAGTTAAAATAATTTTAATTTGCTCCATTTATTTTGCTTTGTTTTGCTTGTATATTCTTATGAAGAGTTGATCAATTTAATTTACGCAATCGCGTTGACGACCATTTTTTTGAATTATAATACTGATTAATTTTTTAAGGAGAAAAAGTCAGGTACAATTTTGTTAGAATTTTTATCCTTATTGTTAGTTGGATTATAAAATTCGCGGAACAAACTTACAATAATTCTATACTTGGCTCATATTTGTTCGGGAAAGTATTTCTCCTATAGATTTGGTTATGTTATTAAATAACTGGATAATTAGTTTGAACATTTTCTCTTCTAGTATTCAACAGTGTTAATAACAATTTGTATATTGTAATCTATGATAGAGGAGAGGAGGGTAATATAGCACCCATTTTCATTTTATTGAATAACTCATAATTAATATCTATTTTCTATTGAAACTTAAACGATTACATTCGTCAAAGTGTTGTTTAACAGATTCTAGACTCAAAGTAATCAAATATTTATTATTTAGGACGTGATTTATAAAAATCTAATGCACTGCATAATCGGTGGAAGAAAAAAAGTGGTTGTAATATGGCTATCTATAAAAATAATTTTTAAAAATTAGTTTAGTTTAAAAGAAACACAGTACCTTGTTACAAAATTATATATTTTTAATTTTTCATTGTTTAGAATTTTTCTGATTTAGAATTTTTCTGCGATTAGAAGCTTTAGAAATACCATTAGAAATTTCATCAAAAATATCATTTTATCCCTGTTTAACATTAAACAACAAATCTAAAATGATGTCTCTAATGTTTCTAAACACCACTCTTTAGAATGACAATTGATTTATCGAAGTAATATTTTGATATAAAAATTTCGCTTAAATAACTTCTCCTCTAATATTAAAAATTGTATTCAATTGAACGAGCCCCTTTTCGCTATTATCGATTTCGTATTCAAAGTTTTTAATCTTCGCATTTACGGTTGCATTTGATGCATATACCTATGACGCCATTCTTGATTATCACTTTCAAGTCCAAGTCTGCTCTCATTTCTACTTTATCTGCGGGAAAACGCACACTCGGTAATTTCAATAAAATCAAAATTTTTATACAAAGTTTCATTAAAACTTTGTTTTATTTCTTTAATGTAAAATTAATTATTTTACGTACTTGTAATAACAAAAAGAATTCCTTTGTGAATGAGTGTTACTAGCAAACAAATATTAAAATCATACGTGGTGTTCATACATAGTTGTTTAAATGTATAATTAAAATTTAATTGAGCTTGTTGCGGCTTATATGAACGAAGTTTAAGACAAAGTCGCAAATTCTACATACTTATGTGTTTGTAATTTAATATGAGGTGTATCAAAAATAACTATTATATCAAAAAGTAATGGCTCGGCTGGTGACAAATTCTGGAAATTCATTGCAAATCTTATCCTTTACAATGATAATGCTGTTCGCGATGCACTGATTACAGTTAGGATCGTTGCGGCCACGCACATAAATATCGGAAGCTGTTACATTAAATTTTCTTCAATTTGCAATTTTGAATTAAAGTGTCTAAGATAAAATAGTGTAACTAACTTTAAAAAATTTATAAATGTAAAAAAGAAGAGGGTAATATAGCACCAATTTCCATTTTATTGAATAATTTTGTTTATAATCAATATTAAAATTTGAATTATTATATTTGTCAAAGTGTTGTTTGACAGATTGTAGACTCAAAGTAATAAAATAATTATTACTTTAAAATCTAATTTATAAAAATGTAACGCACTGTATAATCAGCAATCAGATGAATAAAAGTAATGATAACATGGCTAATCCAAAAAGTCCAAGTAACAAGTTACTTCCTATCCCTATAGACTACATATTGCAATTATGTTTAATATTTTAATTGGAAATAAAATTTATATAAAATAATGAAAATGTAGTTTTTGTAAAAGGAAATTATTTATAATACACTAGGTAACAAAATTATCGCAACACACAGTTATACCAAAATTTTGCACAACTTTAAATTATCATAACTTTGTTAAAAATTATCGTACTTGAAAAAAATTTTTTTTATTTTAAAGCCTACAGTCTCTACTTTAAGGTGCATTTGACCAATTTTAAATTTCTGCTTTCCTTCTTCCACCGTTTCTTTAAAAGTAAAAACGTATTTTGTTTACAGTTTTTATGAGAATCAATGTAAATCACTACATTTCACAGCGTTTCTCTGAGTCATGCAAAAACTGTAAACCCCAAAACTCTATATAAGCGTAAACTTATTCTTTACTGTATCATTCAAAAAACAAACAATAAAGTCGTAATAATGCCTCGTTTAAACAAAATTCAATGTGCGCAAATTATTGCTCTTTTGGAAGAAAGATTGAATCAAAGTTATGTTGCAAGGAGAACAGGTGTTCATCGATCCTCTATCTCCCGAGTTTGGGCTTGTTATCAAAAAACAGGCGGATTTTGTCGAATTTTGTATAACGTCAGCTAGAGAAGATCGCCTCATCAATGAGACAAATCGAAATCCGAGTAATGCTGACGATAACTGACAAAAATGCATACGTAACTTTCATACGTTCAAACTCTTTAAAAAAATCGTATAAACTGGATTTTTTTTAATTTGCAGAGACAACTCCAAATTTTACGATGGCTATCGTAATATTTACAAAAAAAATTTATCCTACCCCGTGGAGTGCGTTAAACTATGCAAATTTTTGAAAACAAAACACGTCTTTACTTTTAAAGAAACGGTGGAAAGAGGAAAACAGAAATTCAAAATTGACTAAATGCACCATAAAGTAGAAACTTTAAGCTTTAAAACAAAAAAAAATTTTTTTCAAGTACGGTAATTCTTAATGAAGTTATGATAAATTAAAGTTGTGCAAAATTTTGGTATAAATAAGTGTTGCGATAATTTTGTTGCCTAGTGTATAACATAAAAAATAATTGTAATGTAAAAGTATACATAATATACATAATATACATAATATACATATATAAATGACTATTAAATTTTATTAAAAGTATCAAATCAAATCCCTTATAACATCCTTATTTTTTCTTTTAACAAACATTACCCACTTTATACTTAATATACAGCACAAAATATTGTAGCAACATTGCAGTAATGTTACAATGTTGCAAATTGCAATGTAATATTGAGGAGATTTGTGTAGAAACATTTAGTAAGTATAGTTGCACCCTAGATACACCCAATGCATGTGTAACACCAAAGCGCAATTTGATTTTGTTATTAACCCTAAATTGATACACTAGGTTTGGTACACCTGGGCTATTTACAAAAATGTTTGGCATTTATAAACCGTAAAGGTTGAAGGGACAGAAGTCGGGGAATATTTCTATCAATATCTCCACTACTGATTGTTTGACGGTGTACTGTAACTTTCAAGCGTCATAACTCGGAAAGTACTTAACAAAAATAAACTTTCTTGTAGTGTTTTGAAAAAGTCTCGAAATAAGCTACAAGAATATGTAATAAAAAGTAGGCAGTCCCATTAAAAAAATTGAAGGTATCCTTCAGGTGACCTTCAAGCAACTATTCAAAGTCAAATTAATAACACCATCTTATGTACCTTTCAAAACCATGCAGCTTTTGTCTGAAACATTTTTACTGAAAATGCTTCATTGAAGAATTATTGAGGTGCGTTTTTTAAAGTGAGACACCCTGTGTACACAACATTTTTTCTTGGGTGATGGTATCGGCAAACTGCCATCAAAAATATGGCAATGTTTATTTTGATATATTATACTAACAGATTGGCGCTAGAAATCGTACATAATTTATAGCTTCTGTTGGAATTTTTGCTGTCAATTTGCCGACTGTCTGCACGAGGATCCTGTTTGATTTCCGACATTCATATGTAGACACAATATGTCAGTGATCTTTGACAATAGATTGTGGATAAACTGATCAAACAGAGATGGACATAAATCTAGAATCAAAATCTAGTTGATTTGTTATCATCTGCTAACAAATTGATAACTGTATTGTGCTATCTGAGCTTGATGAACGTTCTTGCTGTTATTTCTTATCGGAACGATGAGGATACATATATTACATCTTTGCATTAAGTTTTGAATTTTAGTTTAGAATTTTATTTAAAAATTTTATTGAACATGCAAATGTATTGAATAATAAGTTATAATTTATTGAATAAAAAAATTTTTATGGGCCACGTTTCGAACAATCGTGTTCTAATACACTTTTACGTAACCAGATAAATACCAAAATCGTGAACGGTAGAACCTTGCAGAATTTTGAAATAAGTCGCAAATGGCGTTTTTGTTTCTTTCGATAGGAGCAATCGTATTTATATAAATTTGCAAGATTAAACGAGGAAATTGCGTATTTTAAAATCACGAAATAATCGCATCGCAAAATGAAAGTAATAATAAACAAGAGATTTGCTTATATAATATGTTGCAAAAAGATTATTAAATATTTTTATTCTCATTTTTAGAGAACGTAAGTGTAAGAGCAAGATCTTATAAATTCTTGCAAAATTTTGAATAAATATTAACATAGGCAATGCCAGAGTACAATTTGATTTTCCGAGACAAATAATTAAGTGATATTATAATCACTCGTTTACATTTCATACAATAACTTATTAATAATCAATATTTTATATATTACTGTGTTCAAAAAGTAAGACTAGTTTGCAATTAAAATTGCGCGGGTAAACCGCACATCATAAATATTTTTTTTCTAAGTTGGCAGCATTGTGATAGACATCTGTGACAAATTTCATGTCAAAACGTTCATTAGTTTTTGCTTTACGCTTGGTTTTGTACGACGCTAAAAGTGCATTCGGCGATTTTTACAATGTCTAATTATATTGAGCAAAGAAGTTGCATTAAATTTTGTTTTTGGGTCGTAGACAGCATAGATCCAAGTCTCGTCTCCAGTAATAATCTGTTTCATGACCGATTGATAGTCAGAAAGCATCTCTTCACAAATCTTAATGCGTCTTACTTCTTTGACACAATAGTATAGTACTGATGCCACTGATTGTTTCAAAAAACTGTCTTTCAACTCATGTAGCGACCAGAACGTTGAAACAACTTACCCAAGATATTGCAATGTTGAATATTAAAGTAGAATATTTTTTTAATAAATCTGTAATGATTTTTCTATATTGATTGTTAATGTTGCTGTAATGTTGAAACAATATTGAACAAATTATTGATATCTTTTTTGTTTTGTTGAAAATAAACCAAAATAGAAAATCATGTATAGAATATAATTGAATTAAATTTTATACAATATACATGTAATAAATAATGTGATAAAATTTAAAAAAGTCTAGGAGTAAAAGGCTTTTATTAATAAAGGGTATTATGGCTACTGTCGACAATATGGTTACCCCTATTATCTCTGTTATTAGGTGACCAGTGGCCTATTATCGTCTAGGCCAATAAGGCCATAGCCTAGGGACGGCATTACAGAGGAGCAGGCAACTTCAAATATTTAATTTCTTTTTTTTTTACGTAAATTGAGGTCTTACTATCCCATTGATTTGCAAGATATTGAATGCCAGCATTTAGCTGTACATTTACATGCAGTGAATATGATAAAAATATCAGAGTCAGATTTGTGTAAGTTTCTTCGCGAAGAAGATCTTAATTGTGACTCTCTATCCGAATATTAACATCGCACTTTCCATGTATCCCTGTATGATGGTGTCAAATTGTTCGGGGGAGAGGTTATTCTCTGTATTGCGACAAGTTAAAAACTATTTGAGAACAACTCAGGGAAAGAATCGGCTCAATTCTTTAGCTCTATCGTGCATAGAAGCAAAATTATGTCTCGAAACAGATTACGAAGATATTATTTATGATTTTGTCGCTATGGCTACAACTTGTAAATTTATTATGTGGTTTGTAATTAATATAAATCCAAATATATGGAATTAATGCATTACTTATACGTATAAGTACTTATTCATTTTTATATATTATACATATAATATATCATATATATAGAAAATTAAATAGTTCAGTATCAGTATTAGTTTATTTAAATTTATTAAAGCAATATATTTATATAATCCACTTTCACATACAAAAAAAGTTTAGATTAGGCAAAGGCAGCAGCAAACTGGTTGCCTAAGGGCACCAAGCAACCTAATCCAACCCTGCAGGTGACGTATTCTGACAATTGCTTATAAAGTTATTAGCCCATTGTTTTTTAGTGACGCTAACATGCTAATACATAATAACTGACAATTGTTATAAGGCATTTTTACTTTTGAGCACTTCTAAACTTTTTCAAGATACACTTTTAACCTTTAATTACACATATCTCCTCATTATTCTTAAACTTGAATGTATTATCCATAGACATATAAGACCCAGCATTAGCTATACATATGTGAAGTTAACAGAACGGAGCGAGAGGCAAAATGCGGGGAAGTATTTCTTTGTCTGATTCTCTAGTTAGCTATCTTTTATTTCTCACAAGGAACGTTTACAAAGGGTCTGCCTCAGATTTAGACCAACTTTTAATATATTGTAATAGAGATAAAAATAAGAGATACGTATTTTTTTATGCCCTTAAAAGTGTTAATCCTAATGCATTTTTAAGAGCGAAACACCCCTTTAAAGAAAATCGATTGTTTTTTCAAAGCGTATATCGTCGAAACTATTTATGAGATAGAGAAATGTTCTAATTAAAACTTAAATGGCTTGGAGAGTACTTTATAACAGTGATTTAACACTTAAACACATAAGTGGGTCTGGGAGATTTTCTCGAAAAAACTTTACTTTTGTGCCATTTTATTTTGATTAAGCAATGAAGTTAGTTAATCGTAGCAGTCGATAAAGAAGACTTTAAACTTTTGTTTCACCTAACCCGAATCTTTTTTCTTATTCCGTCTTTATAGTCTTACAGTAAGCGATCGAAAATCTAGGGAAATTTTCAATATGTGTTTAAGGGTTAAAAAAATTTTTTTTTACACTTTTCTCCCCCACTTACTTGTTCATTTTCAAAATTTTAATTTTTTTTATAAGCCAAATAAAGCTTTTTTTATTACGAATTTAATGGTATATGACAAAGTTATGTTGCTATTAGAGTATAAATAAGTTTTCACAAAAAATGGCGCCACTAGTATGTTATGGTTGAAATTGTTGGTTGTAAAACATTATATCGTAAGGTTGGACATCTGGTAACAACATAACCTTAAAATATTAGCGCTTTTGTATCAGCATCATATATCTTTTTTCGTGCGAAAATGTCGAGTTTTGAGCCGAATAAGCGTCATTTGCGGGAGCTTTTGATTTACTTCTTTAATTTGAAGAAATCTGCAGCCGAGGCGCATCGATTGCTTGTAGAAGCATATGGTGAGGCTGCCTTAAGTGAGAGAAGTTGCCGTGAGTGGTTTCACAAGTTTAAGAACGGTGAATTTGACGTCGAAGACAAAGAACGTAGCGAAAGGCCGAAAGTGTAGAAGACGCGGAATTGGAAACATTATTAGATGAAGATTCATGCCAAACGCAAGAAGCACTTGCACTTACATTAGGAGTGACTCAACCAGCAATTTCACATCGCTTAAAATCATTGGGATGATTCAAAAACAAGGAAACCGAGTTCCATATGAACTGAAGCCGAGAAACGTTGAACGCCGATTTTTCACATGTAAAATGCTGCTTGCCAGGCATAAACAAAAGGATTTTTTGCATCGTATAGTCACTGGTAATGAAAAATGGATCCACTACGATAAACCAAAGAAGAAAAAATTATGCGGACCATCTGGCCATGCTTCAACATCGACAGCCAAGCCGAACATTCATGAAGAAAAGCTCATGTTGTGTATTTGGTGGGATCAGCTTGGTGTCGTGTATTATGAGTTGCTCAAACCGAATGAAACCATTACTGGGGCTCTCTACCGAACACAATTGATGAGATTGAGCCGAGTACTCAAGGAAAAACGTGCCCACTACTACTCCAGACACGACAAAGTTATTCTTCTGTATGATAATGCTCGTCCATATGTTGCGGCGCCGTCAAAACCTACCTGGAAACACTCAATTGGGAAGTTTTACCCCACCCGCCGTATTCACCAGACATTGCTCCTTCTGATTACTATCTGTTTCGATCGATGGCGCATGGCCTGTCTGAGCAACACTTCACATCATATGAAGATACAAAAAATTGGGTCGATTTGTGGATAGCTTCAAAAGATGAAGCATTCTTCCGACGCGGTATCCGTATGCTGCCAGAAAGATGGAAAAAAGTAGTGGCTAGCGATGGACAATACTTCGAATAAAACATTAGGTACTGTTCTTTCACAATAAATGCCCAATTTTTGATAAAAAACGGCGGAAACTTATTTATACTCCTAATACATTTCCATTTTCCAAAAATAATTAAAAACTATTCCATAACGCATGGTACGCGCACCTATCTATGAAAATGTCCCTCTTCGATTTTGACGAACGTTCAATACGTTGTAGGACAGATCAATATAAGGGATACGTACTTTTTTATACGTGCCCAATCTAACTTTTAAGGGGTGAAACACCTCTTAAAAAAAAATCAGTTTTCTTGTTTCAAAGCGTATATTGTCGAAATTATAGAAGATAGAAAAAATGTTCTAATTGAAAGTTAAATGTCTTGAGGAGTACTTGATAACAATGATAAAAAAACATTTTACAAAAATTCTTTTTTATACTTTTCTCCACCACTTACTTGTTTTTCTTTTTATTTAACATTTTTTTTCAAAATTTTTATTTTTTTTATAAGCAAAACCTTTCAATTAAAACATTTTTTTCTGTCTCTTAAAATTTTGACGTTATATGCTTTGAATAAAGGAAATTGATTTTCTTTAAAAGGAAGTTACACCCCCTAAAATTGAGATTGGACACGTATGAAAAAATACGTGTATCCCTTATTTTGATCTGTACTACATATTAAAGACTCGTCAAAATCGGAGAGAGATACTTCCGTAGCACACGGACGGGTGCGCGTAACAACATGTAGAGCGTTTTTAATTATTTTTGGAAAATGCCGGAGCAGAACTTTATCCATACATTGTTGAATTTGTAATAAAATAAGTTTTATTTTGCTTATAAAGAGAAATAAAAATTTTGAAAGAAACAGGTAAGTAGTCAGGAAAAATATAAAAAGTTAAAAAATAATTTTTTTATCATTTTTATAAAGTACTCCTCAAGCCATTTAACTTTTAATCAGAACATTTTTCTCTATCTCTTATAGTTTCGACGATATACGCTTTGAAAGAAAAAATCCGATTTTCTTTAAAGGGATAGTACACTCCCTAAACATGAGATTGAGCACGTATAAAAAAATACGTGCCCTTTATTTTGATCTGTACTACAACGTATTAAACGTTCATCAAAATCGAAAGGGGACACTTCTATAGTACATGGATGGGTGCGCTGACCATGCGTTATGAAATGGTTTTTAATTGATTTCGGAAAATGGAAATGTCGCAACATAATTTTGTCATATACCATTGAATTTGTCATAAAATAAACTTTATTTTGCTTATAAAAAGAAATAAATATTAAAAAAAAACAAGTAAGTGTTTGGAAAAGTGTAAAAAGTTAAAAAAATTTTTTTTTAAATTACTGTTATAAGTTATAAAGTACTCTTTATGCCATTTAACTTTCAATTAGAACATTTTTCTCTATCTCTTATAATTTTGACGATATACGCTTTGAAAGAAAAAAATCTTCTTCAAAGGGGTGTTTTGCCCTTAAAAGTGCAAGGGTACATATAAAAAAAACACGTGTCTCTTATTTTTATCTGTATTACAATATATTAAAAGCTCGTCTAAAATTAAGGCGGACATTTCGTAAACGTTGCTTTGTAAGAATTTCTGTCAATAATGCACGCGCAAAAAAGGACAGTATTTCCCGCATTTTGCTTCTCACTTCGTTCTGTCAACTTCACTTTTTAGATGAATCGGATGGGTAAATACTGGGTCTATTTTATATCTTGGTATTATTACTCGAATGTACATATACTTGACTGCTTTTTGTTATTTAACTTTTTATTCAGCTGTACACATTTCGAGTTATACAAAGTTAAAGCATTTACATGGAATTTTGTTAATATGATTTTTTAAGCAAAATTTTTATATTGAAATATTTCTTCGATAAATCGATTATCATTCTAGAGGATGGTGTTCAGAAATATTAGAGACATCATTTTATACTTGTTGTTTAATGTTAAACAGGAATAAAATAATATTTCTATTAAAATTTCTAATGGTATTACTAAAGTTTTTGAACGCAAGAAAATTCTAAATTAAGAAAAACTCTAAACAATAGAAAATTAAAAATATATA